>NC_057731.1:25538471-25579850 GCF_004010195.1 Chiloscyllium plagiosum | reverse complement strand
CAAGAGAGGAAATTGCAGAACCGTTGGCAATGATCTTTTCGTCTTCACTGTCAACAGGGCTGGTACCAGGGGACTGGAGAGTGGCGAATGTTGTGCCCGTGTTCAAAAAAGGGAATAGGGATAACCCCGGGAATTACAGGCGAGTTAGTCTTACTTCGGTGGTAGGCAAAGTAATGGAAAGGGTACTGAGGGATAGGATTTATGAGTGTCTGGAAAGACACTAAGTTTGGCCAGTTGGATAGAGTTGAAACTTTATTGCTGGAACAGCACAGCAGGTCAGGCAGCATCCAGGGAACAGGAGATTCGACATTTCGGGCACAGGCCCTTCTTCAGTTGGATAGAGAACTGGCTAACCAGTCGAAGTCAGAGAGTTAAGGCGTGGATCGGTATTTGGGACTACGATGTTATGGCCATCACGGAAACGTGGATAGAAGAGGGACAGGAATGGTTGTTGGAGGTTCCTGGTTACAGATGTTTCAGTAAGATTGGGGGGGGTAGTAAAAAAGGAGGAGGGGTGGCGTTGCTAATTAGAAATGGTATAACGGCTGCAGAAAGGCAGTTCGAGGGGGATCTGCCTTTGGAGATAGTATGGGCTGAAGTCAGAAATAGGAAAGGAGCAGTCACCTTGTTGTGTGTTTACTATAGACCCCCCAATAGCAGCAGAGATGTGGAGAAACAGATTGGGAAATAGATTTTGGAAAGGTGCAGAAGCCACAGGGTAGTAGTCATAGGCGATTTCAACTTCCCCATTTACCGTGGTAGATGGTAAATATTCAGCCTGGAGCCCAGTTACAAGGGAGTTCCACAGGGATCAGTTCTGAGTCCTCTGCTGTTTGTAATTTTTATTAATGACTTGGAAGAGTGAGTCGAAGGGTGGGTCAGTAAATTTGCAGACGATACGTAGATTGGTGGAGTTGTGGATAGTGAGGAGGGCTGTTGTTGGCTGCAAAAGGACTTAGATATGATGCAGAGCTGGGCTGAGGAGTGGCAGATGGAGTTCAATCCTGACAAATGTGAGGTTGTCCATTTTGGAAGGACAAATAAGAATGCAGAATACAGGGTTAACGGTAGGGTTCTAAGTAAGATGGAGGAGCAGACGGATCTTGGGGTCTATGTTCATAGATCTTTGAAAGTTGTCACTCAGGCGGATAGAGCTTGTAAGAAGGCCTATGGTGTATTAGTGTTCATTAGCAGAGAGATTGAATTCAAGAGTCGTGAGGTGATGTTGCAGCTGTATGGGAACTTGGTAAGGGCACATTTGGAGTACTGTGTGCAGTTCTGGTCGCCTCACTTTAGGAAAGATGTGGAAGCTTTGGACAGGGTGCAGAGGAGATTTACCAGGATGTTGCCTGGAATGGAGAATAGGTCATGCAAGGATAGGTTGAGAGTGCTAAGCCTTTTCTCATTGGAACGGCGAAGGATGAGGGGTGACTTGATAGAGGTTTATAAGATGATCAGAGGAATAGATAGAGTAGACAGTCAGAGACTTTTTCCCCGGGTACAACAGAGTGTTACAAGGGGACATAAACTTAAGGTGAAGGGTGGAAGGTATAGGGGGGATGTCAGGGGTAGGTTCTTTACCCAGAGAGTGGCGAGGGCATGGAATGCGCTGCCTGTGGGAGTGGCAGAGTCAGAATCATTGGTGACCTTTAAGCGGCAATTGGATAGGTACATGGATAGGTGCTTAAGCTAGGACAAATGTTCGACACAACATCATGGGCCAAAGGGCCTGTTCTGTGCTGTATTATTCTATGTTCTATGTCTACGTGGTTCCCTACTTTCAAGGAACAATGAACTTGTACTCCAATGTCTCTTTGAACAGCAACATTTCCCACACCTTACCATTAAGTGTATAAGACCTGCCCTGATTTGCCTGTCCAAAATACAGCATCTCACATTTATCTAAATTAAACTCCATCTGCTATTCCTCAGCCCATTGGCCCATCTGATCAAGGTCCCATTATAATCTGAGATAGTCTTATTCGCTGTCCCCTATACTTCCAAGTTTTGTGTCATCTGCAAACTTACTAACCATACCTCCTATGTTCACATCCAAATCATTTATAAAAATGATGAAAAGCAGCCGACCCAGCATCAATCCTTGTGGCACAGAGTCTTAGCCCTCCAGTCTGAAAAGCAACCCTCTGCTACCACCCTCTGTCTTCTATCTTGAGGCAGTTCCGAATCCAAATGGCTAATTCTCCCTGTTTTTCATGAGATCTAACCTCCACTAACCAGTCTACTATAAGTAACTTTGTCGAACACTTTACTGAAATCCAAATAGATCACATACACTGTAATTTGATTTAAATTACTGTGTATTTCCCAACAACACCTGCACCAGCTGGTCTCCAGAGGAGGCCATTCCAATGGTACAGATCCTCCTTTCCTCAGTAATGTTGCCAGTGACCCATGAAGCAGAATATTATAATTGCACATGTGATTTTCTTTAATGGACAAACTAAAGAACACACTTGCAAACTTTCAAGCCCACGAAATATCTGCTCTTTTTTGTCTTTTTAAGTTGAAATCTTGTCTGCTATTGAGCTTGAAGATTGTAAGTTTAAATCGCTTTTCAGGACGTTGATACTTAATTAAAGGTAATGCACTGTTCAACCCTGCTTGCAAATGTGAAAGGTCCAATGACACATTCAAAGAAGAGCAGGCATGGTTTCCTAGCTGACTTAACTTTTTCTTAACTAACTACAGACAGATGCAAAGATTATTCAATTAACTTTGCTACCTGAGACATTTTATTATGCATAATTTCATGGCTGCATGAGACCACATTTCAAAAGTAATTAAATGAAAACAAAGGATTTTAGAATATGGAAGCATGGTCATCTGCATTCCAATTGTCTTTGTAACTCCTTTTCTCCATCTGCTCAAAATAATTTCTACCGTTTTATTTTCTGATCCTCGTTAGAAGAAAACTGAAAGCAATTCATCTACATATTTTTGGTTTCAAATGAAATACATCCAAAACATTTATCTTTCTATTTTTCATATTCTAATATCTTGTGGAAAATGAATTTTATTATTTCAGACAACTAATGATAATTTCAATTTGAAATGGAAGCATTTATAAATATAACCTCATATTATTAGATGTTACTGACAGAGGACTAATTCCTAGAATTGTTCAGAAACAATCTTCTACAGGTTTTATTACTTTTTATATTAAAGTAAGCCATGATGTAACATCATTTTAAATGAACATAAATGTAAAATCATTACTATATGAATTACTTTATACATTTATTTTGATGTTTTCATATAAATTGATATATTTCTTAATAAAAAAGATCCTTTACACTACTTTTTATGTTACAATGGTCTTCAAGACATGTATATCAACGTGAAATGAAACAGCTTCTGTATTCAGTTGCTAGCTTGTTCCATCTAAATTATTTTACTGAAAGCTAATTGAAATTTAATCAGCATCATAAGATGGTCCCTTACTTGCAACAAAGTATGAATATTAGAAAGCAGATCTCTCATTTTTTAAATTCCCACTGCCCACCCATGTGGTGAAAATCAGTCAATGAAAGAAATATTACCTTCTTAATTACCTTGCAAATTCTATACTTGTTGGAAAATCAAGGTGAGCATAAAGATGCGATTGGTTACAAAATTAGTCTAGAACATCAGCTGTAATAAATTCAGGAATTTGACATTTTACTTGTTAGTTATATATTGATATTCACGTGGTGGCATCTGTCAGTATACAAAAACTGCAATTGTGAATTCTAAGGGGGTCCATTCCCTAAATCTGGTTTGTCTAAATATATTCACTCAATGCTGTGATTCTATTTTGATAAATGACGCAGTCATATTAAATAATTGTGCATGTAGCTGCAAAGGTACAACCAATATATAAATGATATAATTTATACTATGTACAGTTAGTTCAGTTAGCTGGATGGCTGGTTTGCAATGCAGCATTGGTTGAAGTTACAATGAAGGTCCTGCCTTCTCAACCTTGCCAGTCACCTGAGATCTTCAGGTTAAACTCACCACCAGTCATTTCTCACCGATGAGAGAAAGAGGTTCTTGTCCTCTGAGACTATGGCAAATTTGCCTTTTTACTGTTCCTTGCAACTAAACTAACCAGAGGAGGAAGCTTCACAAATACTCTTAACCTTAATGAGTGGGGGTCCCAGCATATCTGTGCAAAAGACAAGTTTGAGGCATTTGCAACCATCTTCAGCAAGAAATACCTTTTGGCAATTGATTTCAGCATCCTCCCGTGGTCTCCAGCACCACAGATGCTAGTCTTCTGTCAACTGGATATATTCAATGATATCAAGGAATACCTAAAGGCACTGGAGGTGAGGGGAGAGCGACTTCCCTTGACAGCAGGGCAGCACTAGACTGAACATGCCTTTAAGGGGTACCTGCAAAATCTAAGTCAATGGAAATCGGGGAAAATTTGTCACTGCTCTGAGTCATATCTAGCACAAAGGAAGGTAGTTGCGATTATTAGAGATCAATCAGTTCAGCTCTAAGATATTGCTGGTGCTCCTCAGTGTAGTTTCCTAACCATCTTCAACTACAGGTAGTTCTTCTATAACATGCTGGTTGTGTTCTTGTGCAATGTCGCATTATAGAAAAATCATGCTTTACAAACAGTGCTTAAAATGCTGGCAATGTAATCGTGTTACAGTCAACAGACATTTTAAAAGTTTGCATTTCAGAAACAGTGTCCACAAGTCATCAATTGTGTTACAGTGAATTCTCATTGACGAAACGCACGTTACAGCAGAATGACCTGCACTTTAATAATGATCTTCTCTCCATTGTAATCTTTGCTGTTGATTGAAAAGTATTCAGTACTATTCATGCCTTCTCAGGTATTAAAGCTGTCCATTTCCACATCCATAAAGACCTGGACAATCTTCAGGCTTGGATCCATATGCAACATGTAATTTTTGCATCACAAAAATGCGAGACAATGAACAGCTTAAATGAGAGCAAGAATCCAACCATTGTCCCTTGCGGGCCAGTATTTTTATCACCACTGAATCCTCCACCATTGGTTACCCCAAGGAGATCATTAAGTAGAAACTTAACTGGACCAGTTTTATAAATTTTAGGGCTCCAAGAGAAGGTCAGAGCATGAAAATCTGCAGTGGATTAATCATCTCCTGACTCCCAGATATCATATATCATCTATAAGCCATGAGTCAAGTATGTAAAGAATACTGTCCACCTGTCTGAATGAATGTAAATCTAAAATCAATGAACACTTTCAACACCATGCAAGAAAACACAGTCTATTTGATCAGGACTCCATGTACCCACCTTAAATAGTCAACAGTTTGTCATTTTGGAAGAAAACAGACTTATCAGTTATAGGCAACTTGGATTTGGCAGGGAAACTCATGTCGCACCATCTTAACAGATTCCTTTGAGGAAGTGACAAAGTTGATTGATGAGGGAAGGGCTGTAGATGTCATATACATGGACTTCAGCAAGGCATTTGATAAGGTTCCCCATGGCAGGCTGATGGAGAAAGTGAAGTCACATGGAGTCCAGGGTGTACTAGCTAGATGGATAGTGAACTGTCTGGGCAGCAGGAGACAGAGGGTAGTAGTAGAAGGGAGTTTCTTAAAATGGAGAACTGTAACCGGTAGTGCTCCACAGCGATCTGTGTTGGGACCACTGTTGTTTGTGAGATACACAAATGATCTGGAGGAAGGTATAGGTGGTCTGATTAGCAAGCTTTCAGATGACATTAAGATTGGTAGAGTAGCAGAGAGTGTAGCACAATATAGATAGATTGGAGAGTTGGGCAGAGAAATGGTAGATGGAGTTCAATCCAAACAAATGCAAGGTTATGCATTTTGGAAGATCCAATTTAAGAGTGAACTATATAGTAAATGGAAAAGTCCTGGGGAAATTGATGTACAGAGAGATCTGGGTATTCAAGTCTACTACCCTGACGGCAGGTCGATAGTGTGGTCAAGAAGGCATATGGCATGCTTTCCTTCATTGGACGGGGTATTCTGTACAAGAGTTGGCAAATCATGTTAGAGTTGTGTAGGACTTTGGCTCGGCCACATTTGGAATACCACATGCAGTTCTGGTTGCCACATTAACAAGTGGATGTTTTTGAAAGGGTGCAGAGGAGGTTCACCAGGGTGTTGCCTGGTATGGTGGGCGCTAGCTATGAAGAGAGGTTGAGTAGATTAGGATTATTTTCATTAGAAAAACAAAGGTTGAGGGGGGAGCCTGATTGAGCTCTACAAAATCACAAGAGTAATAGTCAGGGTGGATAGCAAGAAGCTTTTTCCCAGAGTTGGGGACTCAAATACTAGGTGGCATGAGTTTAAGGTAAGAGGGGAAATGTTTAAGAGAGATATGCGTGGAAAGTTCTTTACGCAGAGGGTGGTGGGTGCCTGGAATGTGTTGCCAATGGAGGTGGTAGAGGCGGGCATGATAGCGTCATTTAACATATATCTAGAACGGGCGGATACAGATCTTTAGAAAATAGGCAACAGGTTTAGGTAGAGGATCTGGATCAGCGCAGGCTTGGAGGGCCAAAGGACTTGCTCATGAAATAATTTTCTTTGTTCTTTGTATACCAAGAAAAAGAAGCACTGTAACCCACCAAGAATCTTTCAACAGAACTTTCCAACCAAGACATGCACAGATTCATGGGAGTACATGCACCTGCTAGTTTCCTTCTGAGTCTCAAGCTATTCTGACTTGGAATTATAATCACTTTTCCTTCATTGTCATTGTGTCAAAACCCTGGAACCCCACACCCCACATACACAACAGCTTTGGTGTATCTTCACCACGAGGACTGCAGCAGCACAAGAAGATCTTCCCTCCATTGTAATCTTTGCTGTTGATTGAAAAGTATTCAGTACTATTCATGCCTTCTCAGGTATTAAAGCTGTCCATTTCCACATCCATAAAGACCTGGACAATCTTCAGGCTTGGATCCATATGCAACATGTAATTTTTGCATCACAAAAATGCGAGACAATGAACAGCTTAAATGAGAGCAAGAATCCAACCATTGTCCCTTGCGGGCCAGTATTTTTATCACCACTGAATCCTCCACCATTGGTTACCCCAAGGAGATCATTAAGTAGAAACTTAACTGGACCAGTTTTATAAATTTTAGGGCTCCAAGAGAAGGTCAGAGCATGAAAATCTGCAGTGGATTAATCATCTCCTGACTCCCAGATATCATATATCATCTATAAGCCATGAGTCAAGTATGTAAAGAATACTGTCCACCTGTCTGAATGAATGTAAATCTAAAATCAATGAACACTTTCAACACCATGCAAGAAAACACAGTCTATTTGATCAGGACTCCATGTACCCACCTTAAATAGTCAACAGTTTGTCATTTTGGAAGAAAACAGACTTATCAGTTATAGGCAACTTGGATTTGGCAGGGAAACTCATGTCACACCATCTTAACAGATTCCTTTGAGGAAGTGACAAAGTTGATTGATGAGGGAAGGGCTGTAGATGTCATATACATGGACTTCAGCAAGGCATTTGATAAGGTTCCCCATGGCAGGCTGATGGAGAAAGTGAAGTCACATGGAGTCCAGGGTGTACTAGCTAGATGGATAGAGAACTGTCTGGGCAGCAGGAGACAGAGGGTAGTAGTAGAAGGGAGTTTCTCAAAATGGAGAACTGTAACCGGTAGTGTTCCACAGGGATCTGTGTTGGGACCACTGTTGTTTGTGAGATACACAAATGATCTGGAGGAAGGTATAGGTGGTCTGATTAGCAAGCTTTCAGATGACATTAAGATTGGTAGAGTAGCAGAGAGTGTAGCACAATATAGATAGATTGGAGAGTTGGGCAGAGAAATGGTAGATGGAGTTCAATCCAAACAAATGCAAGGTTATGCATTTTGGAAGATCCAATTTAAGAGTGAACTATATAGTAAATGGAAAAGTCCTGGGGAAATTGATGTACAGAGAGATCTGGGTATTCAAGTCTACTACCCTGACGGCAGGTCGATAGTGTGGTCAAGAAGGCATATGGCATGCTTTCCTTCATTGGACGGGGTATTCTGTACAAGAGTTGGCAAATCATGTTAGAGTTGTGTAGGACTTTGGCTCGGCCACATTTGGAATACCACATGCAGTTCTGGTTGCCACATTAACAAGTGGATGTTTTTGAAAGAGTGCAGAGAAGGTTCACCAGGGTGTTGCCTGGTATGGTGGGCGCTAGCTATGAAGAGAGGTTGAGTAGATTAGGATTATTTTCATTAGAAAAACAAAGGTTGAGGGGGGAGCCTGATTGAGCTCTACAAAATCACAAGAGTAATAGTCAGGGTGGATAGCAAGAAGCTTTTACCCAGAGTTGGGGACTCAAATACTAGGTGGCATGAGTTTAAGGTGAGAGGGGAAATGTTTAAGAGAGATATGCGTGGAAAGTTCTTTACGCAGAGGGTGGTGGGTGCCTGGAATGTGTTGCCAATGGAGGTGGTAGAGGCGGGCATGATAGCGTCATTTAACATATATCTAGAACGGGCGGATACAGATCTTTAGAAAATAGGCAACAGGTTTAGGTAGAGGATCTGGATCAGTGCAAGCTTGGAGGGCCAAAGGACTTGCTCATGAAATAATTTTCTTTGTTCTTTGTATACCAAGAAAAAGAAGCACTGTAACCCACCAAGAATCTTTCAACAGAACTTTCCAACCAAGACATGCACAGATTCATGGGAGTACATGCACCTGCTAGTTTCCTTCTGAGTCTCAAGCTATTCTGACTTGGAATTATAATCACTTTTCCTTCATTGTCATTGTGTCAAAACCCTGGAACCCCACACCCCACATACACAACAGCTTTGGTGTATCTTCACCACGAGGACTGCAGCAGCACAAGAAAATGACTTACTATGACCTTCTTAAAGACAATTTGAGATGGGCAATATTTGGTGATCCACATCTCATGACAGAATAATCAAAAAGCCTGGCAACCACTGTGCTGTAAAACGGTGACCAAGACAATGTTTTATTTTGATATGTATGCTTAAAAGGTATGCATTATATTAATTTTTGCCTGATGAATTACTTTAGATATCTGATGAGTAAAATGGCAGGTTAAACCAATGACACCATCAGTTTTCAGACAGAATAAGTACCACTGTCCTTCTGCTCAATAAAACTGATCAACATTGCAAGATTAGATTCAGGTGTCAAAGTGGGCAATATCTCATATAACATATAGGGGAAAGAAATAAAAAGGTTAATTATCACTGAAAAACAAAATTGTGTTTTAGAAATGAATATAGTAATGTATATTTCTCCTTTATATTTTTTCATCAATATCCTTTCTTTCCTTCTTCATTCTCAACTAAAGGAATTTAGAGATATTCCTGCCGTATCTTTTATCAGTGTGTGTTCCCCGAGATCTGAATCAGCTTTGTATAAATCTAGATAGTGGTTACCAATAAGCTATATGACTACAATGGCAAAGTAGCTAGGCACATCTTAGTCCTCCATCAATACCAACAATTATTCATTTCTAGCAAAGATCATTAGATATAGTTAGGAGGAGGAATTTCTACTTGTTTTTCACCTCTGAAACCTCAAGATGTTTATGCCAATTGTAACACCCCTACACCAGGGTTGAGATGATGACATAGACCTTATAGTCTCTGGGCAGTCAGACATTGGACACGCCCCAAGATACCCATTGTGATCTCTTGGACATCCTCGTACAAAGGCAACATACGTAGTGCTTGGAAAATTTAAACATCCAATGGATAATCACCTTGCATCCGGAACCCTGTGCAAAAGTCTTTGACCAATGAATAAGAGCATGAAACTAGCAAGGTTCTGATTCAGCCACCTCGATAGTATCCAAGAATTGTTAGACTGATTCAAATCAGTAATACCTCCTGGGTAGCTTCACACCTTCTCTCCTCTAACCCCAGCTCTCCTGTCCCCATGTTTACCACAGTCAAGTTTATTTCTTTTTATAATTTCTCACATATTGAAATTGAGGATGTGGTGCTGGAAAAGCACAGCAGGCCAGGCAGCATCTGAAGAGCAGGGGAATTGACATTTCAGGCATAAGCCCTTCATCAGGATTCCTCCAGCATGTGCAGTCCTCACTTTCTACATACTGAAATTAGTTTATTAACTTAGAGAATTTTTTAATATTGTGTCTGATAATGAAACAAATTTCCTTTTGCCTTGAACGATGTCTTTCAATCATGCGCTGATATTGAAAATATACAACATGCATTAGAAATGCATTACAGCGTTCCTGGGGAGAAGGTGATGGAGGAATCATAACTTTTCAAATATTAGGAAGCAAAAATGTTGACAAATAAATAGTTTCCCTGAAAACCAAAATGCAGTTCTGACTTGTGAAATCCATCTAGAGTAAGTAGGAATTAAAATTGAAACCTTTGGAACTGGGACTGAACACTCTTCTAGCACTGATAGGCATTCATGAGAATCCTAAAAGGCCTGTAGGAGATGGGAGGCAACTGCAAACTGCCACAGGCAAAAATAGTTCAATGACTTAATTTTTCTTTTCCATTCCTGTTCAACACGACCAAATATTTTTCACACATTTAGACTTGTGTGTGTATCTTTGTGGAAGGGAGCTGTAGAGGAACATTTTATTGCTGCCTTCCCCAGTGGCTACCAACTGTTAACACTGAGATTGTATTGCTGCTTCATTTTTATTTTGGCATGGGATAGTCAGGGACTTTAATAGAATCATGATATGATCTTCCAGTTCTGATTCAAACCCAATCTTTGAACCATACAGGTAAAACTACAGTAAAACTAATGTTTAAAAATATGAATAATATTATTCAAAAATAAGCTTTCTGAGGTTTGGCTGGTAAACCTGTTGTCCAGTGTACTGTTAACTGTACAGAATAGGAGGACTCTGACTTCATTCTGCTATACTGGTCAATCTATTAATAGGCACATCACCATATTAATATGTGCCTATTGATAGGCAGAGCCCAATACCCAAGTTCAGCAAAGGAATTAAGTCAGTTCTGTGCAATTGGTTACTGTTTAGTGAGCCTTGTTGGAAATTAGAAGGCAGATGCAGAAAGAAGAGACTGGTATTTAGTACTGTCCACCTGTTCACTGTCTGTGCTCTCAAAAGAAAACCCGATATCAACTAGCTGCATTCGACAGATGTTGATCACTGCTCAGTGTGAATCAGGTACAGATATACAGGGAGAAGCAGAGGTTAATTTAGAAAAGAAGTTAATAAAGGAAATCCTTTCACGCTTTCAGTCCAACAGCTCAAACAAACCTCTTGCGCATTCTACTTCTTTTACTCTTCCATCAACTGGTAAATCCTGAAAATATCTCAATTTCCAGAGCTTCTGTACTTCTTTCTTCTTACTTAATACATCCTCAGAACCTACTATTTTTTATATCTTACCTAAATATGGGTCAGTAATTGTTGTCCCTTTATAGATAAAGTGCCAAATTAAAGAAGCAAGTTCATGTCTGCCTGTTTTGTAGGCTGTGGTAGACAGGTGAGTTTTGGTGGAGGGCAGGTTGCCTGTCAAAGCCGAACACTAGTTTTTGGCAGTTGCCTCTGATGGTTGATAACAATCCTGAGCTACATACAGGTATCTCAGGTAACTCTGGGACACAGGTCACTAGTCCCAAAAAGTGGGTCTTGTTGCACTCAGTTTGTGCTGAGAGGTCAGCTTCAGTAAGATCCAATTTCTGCATTTACCTCACTGGCCTTGCTTAGATCTCCTGGAAATTGAATACAGCATTTACTCTGTGAGCAAACTGCTCTCAAGCATGTTTTATCAAATAGAGGGCAGTTGGAAAGCAGATCTCCAGAGGGTGTCCTTCAAAGTGTCCCCTTTAAACTCAACTGCATGGTAAAGCCATTGAGAAAATATCTGATCCACTGTCCTTTCCACAAATTGAGGGGTTTAGATACAGACTAATCAATTGATCTGGTGAGAACTTCAATGAGGTGTAATTGGGTTTTAAAGTAGTTTCTGCACATCTAGTCTGATCCTAAAAGCATCATATTATATTTGTGAAATGTACTTATGTCCTCATCATGAGTAATTACTTAATTTTTATATATTTTGAAGAAGTTTGCATGATAATTCAGCTTCTACTCTAATTATATATGCATTTCTAAATCTTAGCTGTGTTCTGTGCAAACATTTTTAAAGAGTGATTTGATTACTAGCATTTTTCATATCCTGGTGTGATGACTGAGAATTGTTTAATCTGGTTGGCTGCAGGGACAGCTGGGTGACATTGCAGCAACTTGGGATTGAAGCCCCACTAAATTTATGTTACAATCAATTGCACACTGATTTTAAGCTTTCATTGCAGAGACACTGGTTCTCAGTTAAACATTCTTCAAAACTAATTACAAGCACCCTGTGTTTTCTGCCTACAATCTAGGTCAAAGGTTATACTGCAAAGAAAGACATTATCTATCTTTCTTTGCAATGTTTGCATTCTACTCTAGCCTCCTTCAGACCATTATGATTATTGAACAAAAGGTGCAAATCTGAACAGAACATTGACATAAGGCTCCAGAAATAATATTGGCAAATACTGTCCTGTTTATCCTGCAAAGTGCTCCTGAACAACATCTGGACATTTGTACCAAGACTAAAAGGTGTGTCTCACAGACTAGTGACGAACAGTCAATGCGATCATACTAATGGAATCATAATTTGCAGACAATGTCCCAGTCACCACCATAACCTCTCTGCGTATGCTCTGTTTCACCAGCAGGACAGACCTAACAGAGGTGATGGCACAGTGGTATATAATTGGGAAGGAGTTGCCTTCAGAGTTTTCAGTATTGACGCTGGAGCCCATGAAATCGCACAACATCAGGTTAAATATAGGTAAGGAGACCTACAGCTGATTACCACCTACCTTTGAACAATTGGCTGATAAATCACTTCTCCTTCATGTTGAAACAAACTTCGAATAAGCACTGAAGGTGACAAGAGCATAGAACTTCAATCTACATATTGCAGATGCATCTGTCTATAACAATATCTGTAGGAGTGACAACTGCACAGTTATTGTGGAGACAAAATCCAATCTCCATTGTGTTGTGCAGCATTGCACCATGCTAAATGGACTACAGATAAATTTGACAATCAAAATTAGGCATCAATGAAACAAGGAGATATAAGTATCAGCAAAACTTTATTCAAATCTAATATATAATCTTGAAGCCCTATATATCACCCACGCTATATCTACCCAGGTTCAATGAAGGGGGCAAGGGGACGTACCACAAGCAGCACCAAGCATACCTCAAAATTAGGCTTTAACCTAGTAAAGTCACTGCACAGGATTACTCGACTGCCAAAAAATGGAAGCAGTAAGCAATAATCAGAGCTAAGTGATCCCACAACCAACAGATCAAATCTAAGTTCTGCAGTTGTATCCAATCATGAATGGTGATGGAAAAGAAAATCAAACAGAAGGTAATACTTCACAAATATCGCATTCTCAGTTAGGCAACTGTGTCCAAGTCTCTGGACCAATAGAAGGCCTTGCCCTTGAACCGCTGTTACAGGATCTCCTGGTTGAAGGCTATCTCCCTTGTCTTGAAAGAAGTATTCTCCCCTTAGACGTTTAGACATGGCCATGTCTTTGAAGTACATTCAGCGTGAGTGCTGCACATGCTGCTGGCACATGGTGCAGGTATAACACTGCTACAGTATGGTACCATACAGCATGATGTTACTTCTTTGACTGATGATTGCTGACAACAAAGACAAACTGGTTAGCTTTGTGTCTGTACTAAACAGCAAAGCTCGGCAAAACTACCATGAACCTTTAAGTTGTGAATGAGGTGGCAAAGTGCAAAAGGGCAAAGCAAGGCAGAGAAACACCCTGGTCCAATCCATGAGATAGGTGTTTGTCCCTGCTCACAAAGTGCCCTGGCAGCAGTAGTACAATGAAATGTGTCAGATTGTACAGCACTGAAGTAGAAAAGTGTCTTGTATGAGGATTGAAGATGCGCTGTGATGTTCCACTAATGCTGCTATGTGTTTGGATGGCAAGTGCCAAGGAGTATACCCTGAGATGTTGGGACCGCTGTCTAAAATGGAGACCTGGAGGAGTAAGCTGCAAGTTGGCATTGCCAGCTACCAGTTCTGAATTTCATTAGATTAGATTAGCCCACACCGACCCGCAACCCACCCAGACCCATTCCCCTACACCTAACACTACGGGCAATTTAGCATGGCCAACTCACCTAACCTGCACATTTTTGGACTGTGGGAGGAAACCGGAGCACCCGGAGGAAACCCACGCAGACACGGGGAGAACATGCAAATTCCAGACAGTCAGTCGCCTGAGGTGGGAATTGAACCCAGGTCTCTGATGCTGTGAGGCAGCAGTGCTAACCACTGTGCCACCGTGCCGCTCATGTTGAGAATTGCCATCTTTTGTTTCTAGCTGGTGGGTGGGAGAAGAGGAAACTGCATATCAATGAGGCGAGATTAGATTAGATAATAATGGCATACCTTCAAATCACCCTGTTGCCGCTCTTTAGTGAGGCTGCAATCCCACCGCTCAAAACACGTTTGTAGAATCTGATGTTTTTTGACATCAAAAAATCTCATTTCTTCCAATCTCACCATATTTTCTCAAATGACTTCCCAACAGCCACGTTGTTCAAAAGCTGATAAGGTTTTTGCCCAGTGAATTTACCTTTTGTCTGGAATCTGTGGATAGAGAAACAGCATTAACATTCAGAACATCCTGTCCCTAGATGGTAAGAAGGCAAAATAATTGGGCAGGTTATTGCTGGAGAGGTACTTGTCCCCTTCTCACCACCTCAGCAATTATGTCCTGAGAGAGGAGGTCTATCAGGGATTTTACTTGTTTTTCTCCACTACCAGGAAAATACCCATGTGGCCAATTGAACATTAACAAAGCAAAGCTTCTTAAAGGCAATATTATCATTAAAATGTGAAAGGTGGGGGGGCGGGGGGCACCTAAATCAAAATGGAGTTGGAAGAGGGGAAGTAAAGCTCTCCATCCCCTGCTGTCAGGGACTTTCTAAACATGTTATTAATGAAGAATCTTAAGAGGTCAATTAATAGCTAATTTACAGCCTCATTTCACCACCTCCCCAATTTCCTGCCTTTCTGGAGACAGGAAGTGTGTTTCATTTCTGACTGGGAGACCAAGGTGACCTTTCTGCTGGTTTGGGATGATTTCTCCAACTATCCCAATCTAGGGGAGCAAAGAATGGCCTCTGAAAGCCTGTCCCAGGCCATTGCCTCCAATACCCTTGAACCCAGTCTCCCTGTGATCTCCCTGCAAAAAGCAAAAGACAAAGACCTACCTTTATGTTATTGGATCCCTTGAGGAGTAGGCCTTGACCAATGAACTTTAGGACTCAGACACTTCCAGCTTCTGATTGGCCAGTAGCATCTGAGAAACCAGTTTGCCAATGTCAAGGCCTGAAAATGTCAAGATTTGGCAAAGCTTCTCAGTCAGTGCTTAAGAAAGCAGCAAGCTATTGATCACTTTTTCTTGGCATGGGCAGTGGAGAGATGGTCAACATCTAAATTGGCTGCCTCCACTTCTTGTCTCAAAAAGAGAAAATCTTGGTCAACATTTTTGCTCAGTGAAAGGTTTTGATGAAAGACCAGTGATCTGAAGCATTAATTTTGTTTCTTTCTCCACAAATGCTGCCCTAGTGTTTCCAGGACTTGTTGTCCTTTTTTGATCTATTGTTTATCTTTCTGATGTGAGGGCTTGTATTTACCACCAAACTGTTCGCTGAAATCTGTGTTGGATTAAATTTGGCATTTGGGATGATGTTTCCCAATCTGCAAGTGTTGTGTGTTCAATCACAACCCCAGAGTAAATGAGGTTTTAAATGCTTTTGGGATTTAAATTATGGAAACCACAATGAAATATTGATATTTCTAACTCTGAATTAAAATATGGCTTTTTCATGTAATTTGAATTCTGTAGGTTTACTGGACTTTTAAGGTCCACCCACTGGGAAGGTTTAGCCTTGGAACATATATTGAGAGTTTTCTGTATTACAATTGACCTCGATCTGCGTTTGGTTGGTTACTCACCAAGCATTTCCTAAGAAGTTGGAGCAAGCTGACTACTGACTACTGCATGAAAACAATCTATACTGAAAGCAAGCCGAAGACAACATATTTGGATGAAGTTAAAAATCACGCAACACCCAGTTATAGTCCAACAGATTTAATTGGAAGCACTAGCTGTCGGAGCGCTGCTCCTTCATCAGGTGGTTGTGGAGGACACAATTGTAAGAAACAGAATTTATAGCAAAAGTTAAATTTCAGTTACATCACACTGTAAACTTGGTGTTGCGTGATTTTTAACTTTGTACACCCCAGTCCAACACCAGCATCTCCAAATCATGACTATTTGGATAAAATGTTAGAAGATTATGGCTGATGTTAAGAAGTTGTAATGTTTGAAATATTAATCTTAATTATATTGACTTGTTCAATGCCAGGTATATTTTTATTTGAAAGAAAACACTGCTAAATGAGGTAGCAAATTGTTTTAAAACTTGACCTGAAAGCTAGCCAGGCTCAACAGGGAATCACAAAATTGATGCCCGATCGACATTACGACAGAACTAATTTGCATTAAGTTACTCAAAACTGACAATAAGATAGACATCTCACCACTGGAATGGCCAGAGACAAAAGGAATCATGCCAAAACCCATTACACAAATAAAGGTCCTGAAGTCTCCCTTATCTATTTCAATGGCAATTTGACAACGTTGACAATGGGAAAATTACTTGTTTGTGAACACTCCTTTGTTATGATGGAGTGTCCAGCTCTGTGCCAAAAGTCAGCTATTACCTGATTGGAATGCTTGTGAAAATAAATGACTATAAGCATGACTGGTCATTACAGAAGGTTTTAAGAAGGCATGCAGAATAGAATAGCAGAATTTCAAATTCAATAGTTTTGTTTAAGCTCAAACTTAAACTCTGTTGCAACTTGGAATACTTCACAGAACTAGATAATTATTTTTTAAAAAAGAATTTCATACAGATTTTTAATCAATAATAGTCCCCTATAACAATAAGAGTTATAGGGAGACAGGCAGGGTATTGGAGTTGAAGGTTATCAGATTAACATAACCTTTTGAATGGCAGGGTAGACCCAATGGGCTGAATGGTCTACTTCTGCTGTTATATTTTATAGTCTGATGGTTTAAGTGACAGAGCACTCACTCTGGAAAGGGATTGATTGCAGGAAAGAGACTGTTTCCAGAGTAACCAGCTTACATCAATCATAACATCATTGGATTTCCATATCACTAAAGGAGCTTTGAAAAGCATAATTCTTTTTGCTTATGGACTTCAACTTTTTTCCAAATCCATCTTCTACAGTCTAGCAATTTGATTTGTTTGCTCGCATACTAGTGGGCATGTGTATGAAGTGGGATTTGGGATGGACAAGAACACATTAAATCGAAAACAGCACATCTTTTTTTAAAGTTCAAACTCAGTTATAGCCAACCTTAGAGCAAAAAGGGTAGTGTTTCCTCACCCATCTGGACTTGGTAGCAACACTAATAGGTTCAACTTCCAATAATCTTGTGGCTTTTGGGTAAGGGCAGGACAGAAAGGGAAAATGTAAAAGCACAATAGCAAGGTCTGAACTAAGAGATTCCATTTGACTAATGATAATAACTATTGTATTATTATAGACAGTCAATCAAAAACAATTGAAAGTAAGAAATACTTCTGTCCAGATCATAACTCTTGGTTAACTGGGCTTGTTTGTGACGAGTAAATAACTTCTTTCCTGAAATTACCTGGTATCCTTGACTAGATTTTTACTTTACAAGTAAAGTCTATTTTTTCTCTGAATGTCTTCATGTGCTGCGTTTCTCAGAACACAAGCTTAGAGTTTTTATATCTGAGGTATTTATTCATTTTGTGGTTCTTGCCTTCAGTTGAAAGATTTCACTTTGTTAATGTGCCCTGTGTAAATTTTACTTACTATTTTATGAAAAAGAGAAATGTTTTTTTCTCAAGTCGAATTTCACAGTAGTGAAAATTGTTACACCAACATCGTACTCTAGCCTCTGTATTCTCAAGTTTCATTTTTTACCCAATAAATATAACCATATTGCTAAACCTGGACTTGCTGACTTACAAAAGTGGCTCCTTAAGCTGAAAACAGATCAGTTCGTCAAAACTATGCAGAGCTTTCCAACGTAACTAAGTCAATATTAAATATCTTGTAACATTCAAAATTGAGTGCCAGCAAATTTCATGCATAAATTAATTTTCATAAACAACTGTTGTCATGTTTTGGTTCGTAAAACTAACTTTGGTATCTGGAAAATACTAAGAGAGTTTAAAAAGTGCTTTGATACATCTTGGCTTTATCCCCTCATTTGTGTTCCTAATTGAAAGATTTGAATATTCTACATCACTGCCAGACCACCATTAGCATTGCTTCACATATAACGTTTGACTAGTTGCTATCATGATTAATAAAGAGTACAACCTTCATTTGTTGATCCTCATTCCAATATTCAAACAACTTCTCTGCAGAAATAATATTGGGCAGACCATCGCTTGACTTAATCATTTTTTTTTGCAAATCCAAAGATGGATTAATCATTCCCAAGTCTTTGGGCCAAGCATTTCTAGCTGTATAATAATATGATGTTTATTATTGGCTATGTCATGTCAAATGTATAATAAACAAATTGCAATCATACAGTATACAGCACTAGGTATGAAACATGGGACTGAATTAATTTGATTTTGATTGCGTTTTACAAAATAGTTGAATTTACTAAAATCAATTTTCTTTTGATTTTAAAAGAATTCATAAATATCAAAGATCATTGACACTGGCGCACACTGGGATGTTTGTTATGTGTAGATAGTATTACTTATGTTTTGTCCTGTAAAATCTTGTATGTTTGACTATTATATTTGCACTTGCCATAGAGCTACCTCACTCTTCTAAAGGATGTTGAGTATGCTCACCACATTGAAACAAAATGGCCAAGGCCCTGCTGTCATTGAAGGAGAGCAAAATGGATGAACTGAGCTTTTCCATTTGATTTGAGAAGGACCATTTGTTTTACATTACTCTGTAATGCACAAGATAAAAATGGATACATTTACTCAACTGAACAAGTTGGAGTGACTGGAACATGACCTTTCAACCTGCTGGTCAATTGCTTGAATCAGCAGGCCACCCAAGAAAGTAGCACATGCTGAAAGCTATGTTGCAGTCTTACTGTTGCTTTGTATTTCAGGCTTTCTTTTGTTCCATTCATGTGAACATAGCTAATAAACAGGTAGAGGAAAAGATCTTAACCTTCTTATAGTTTAATCTAAGACTGAGTTGCCCCTGCCAGACTGATAGAGATTCACTGGCTCCATGAACTGGTTCATAATATTTTGTGCTTATTAAGCTAATGGGCCTGGAATTATTTGGGTGACATAGTTCAGACTCCTCCTGTCTGCTTGTACCCTGGGGCATAACCTATTTCTGGATCTTTAGAAGTGCTACGAGAGAATTAGTTTGATTCTCAGACTCAATGAGATTTTACAGAACAAATTCCACCCCAACTCTGAGGATAACTGGAAGGTTCAAAGTCAATTAGATCTAGTTTAACATATTTAATATACACAGGAAATCTGGTTATTTAAAAACATGCAGACAGGCCCATTTTGCTTTTCATTACAACTGGGAAAAACACCCAAATTCATATTGACAAGAGCTAATTAGATGCTAGTGGCCTTGTCACTTAGAGAAGTGTAATTGGTGTAATGTGAGAATGTAGTAATAATGTATACCTTGTTGCCAGCAGCAGTACAATTAAAAGCTGGTTCAATGTACCAACCTAGGGCACATTTTACAAAAGGCTAGTTGAAGACAATGTATTAATCAGACTGAATTAGATGCTGTCACTCATTCTTGAAGGTGGACAAAAATGCCAAATTAAATTCACTTATCATTTTATTGAACTGATTGGCTTATCAACATCTTTACCAAGCTTTGACATATTTCTTCCAATTGCATGAAGTCCGGCAATTTGAAGCAAAACCGTTACTTGCAAATGAAGAAAATCTGCTGTGCAATTTTATAAAAGGTGTATTAACACTTGATATAGTCAAAGCAAATCAGATCAAACAACCTACAACAACTATTGCAAGGAAATAATTTCCAAAATTTGTATGTAAGGCATTGTTAGGAGTGTAGGTTACATTTAAGCAGCATATATTTACATATCATCAAATATGGCTTTTAATTTAGGCATTATACAACATCGTCCCCAATATTGTGAATTAATATATTAACTTATTGTTTCACCAATATGTCTGACACCTATTTTGCTTTAAGAAGAAATTGCTTCAGTTAAAATTATTGGAAAGATGATAAATATAAAACAGTATTATTCAAAACTGAAGTCTCCATAAAATTACGAAGAAGTATTGATGGATTGGGTCAATGGACTGAGAAGTCGCATATGGAATTTAATTTTGATAAATGTGAGGTATTGCATTTTGGTAAATCATACAATGGAAGCATTTATACATTTAATAGTAAAACCTTGCTAAGAGTTGTAAAGACCTAGGGCTTCAGGTACATAACTCTTTGAAATTTGCGTCACAGATAGACAGGATGGTTCAGTAGGTGTTTAACATGATTGTCTTCATTGCTCAGATCTTTGAGTATAAGAGTCGGGAAGTCATGCTGAGGTTGTAATAGGCCTTTGTTGATTCTTCTTCTGGAGCACTGTGATCAGATCTGATCTTCCTGTCAAAAGAAGGATATGATCAAGCTGGAGAGGGTTCACAAAAGATTTACCAGGATTTGCTGGGAATAGAACGTTTGAGTTATCGGGAGACACAAGATAGGCTGGGATTTTTTTTTTCACCGAAGTGTAAGAAATTGAGAGGTGCCCTTTTAGAGACTTTTCAAATTGTGAGAGTTATAGATAAAGTGAATGACAGGTGTACTTTCCCTATGGTGGAGAATTTTTAGACTAGAGGGCATATTTTTAAGGTGAGAGGAGAAAGATTTAAAAAGGATACGAGAGGCAAATTTCTTTGTTTACACAGAGTGGTTCATGTGTGGAATGAACTTACAGAGGAAGTGGTGAATGCAGGTACAGTTACAACATTTAAAAGACATTTGAATAAATACATGAGTAAGAAATGTTTCGAGATATATCAGTCAAGCATAAGCAGGTGGCACTAGTTTAGTTTGGAATTATGGTTGGCATGAACTAGTTGGGCTGAAGGGTCTGTTTCCATACAGTATGACTCTCAGTGTAACTGTTAGCTCAAAATAAACAAACCCTTCATACCAATTTAAATGGTGGGAAAATAATCCAAAAATATTAGTGAATACTGCAGCCCAACCAATCCTGGCAACTGTAGAAATCTTTTCACAAGCCCATTTTTATCCCTGAATTCATGTCATGCACAGTATCATGAAACAAAATCATCAACACTTAAACTTTTTTATCATAACATTAATGCCAAATTTTTAAAATTATACCATTCCATAGGGCTGCTGTCTTTGTAGAGCAATGACTGGTGGTGGTTTAACCCAAGGGTCATCATGCCTTGGGTGAGGAGAGAGGTTGAGAAGGAGAATCCTTCATGGGAATATCAACTAGCTTGGGAATGAAGCCACACTGTTGGCATCACTGTGTGTTGCAAACCAGCTAAGCAACTAACTGAGCTAACCAACCTCTTTCAAATTACTGAAACATATTATGGAAGATATCTAAATAAAAATATTATAAAATTATTGTAACATTACTTGTAAATGCATCATCTCCCTCTCCTACTATTCTTTCATTCTTTATCACTGATATTTTAATTTTACATAACTCTAAAAATTCCATATTTATACTTGCTTTGTTGTATGTCACAGTTGTACTGTTATTGTTGTGTTACAACTAAATAATTTCTACAATTAGAATGGTATAGAACTCAGGACTTGCTCTTCACCTGATCTCGGTCAAGTATCATGTGGAATCCATGGTGGGTGCAATCCTCGAAAAGATTGCGCTGCTTGGATTTGACACCCCGTGCAATATAAGTTGTGTGTTTTCAAACCTGGTCTTGAAAAGTGCCTTAGGCAGGTTATAGCTTTATCCAGAGAGGTATTAGATGTTGTGCGTGTTTCAGTCTTTCAGTGACCTTCTCAAAACATTTACTTTTCAAAGACCAAGAGCAATGCTCGAAATGTTATTCTCACGATATATATCAGGAACTTTCTAACCAATTTTAAAAGTACAATTCACAGTACAACGATAACAGGTGGCAGGTGGAGTAGGATTTTAACCTTACATTACAACAATGACTAGTCTTTTAATTGGCTGTAAAATGTTCTGAGACATTCAGTAGCTGAGAAAGGTGTGATAAAAATATACAGCTTTTCTTCCTTTTTATCTCATGCACATGACATAATGTGTCAATTCAAAGTTCATGGTTTATTCAGAGGGATCTTGGAGCGCAAATCCATAGTTCCCAGAAATTGGCAACACATTTGAGTACAGAAGGCATACAGCAAGCTTGTTTCATTGGTCAGGGCATTGAGTACAAAAGTTGGCAAGCTATGTTGCAGCTACTGTATATAAAACTTTAGATGGGCCACATTTCGAGTATTGTGAGTAGTTCTGGTCTCCATGCTATAGGAAGGATTGGAGGTTTTGGAGAGGGTGCAAAAGAGGTTTGCGAGGATGTTACCTGGATTGGAGTGCATTTTTTTATAATAAGAGATTGGACAAACTTGGATTGTTCTCACTAGAACGTCGGAGGCTGAGGGGCAACCTAATAGAAGCATATAAAGTTACGAGAGGCATAGATAGGGTGGAAAGTTGGTTTTTGTCCCCCAGGGTGGAAATGTCAAATATTAGGAGGCATAAGTTTAAGGTGAGGGGTTGAAAGTTTGAAGGTGTGTGAGGCAAGTTTATTTTGTCGCACTGAGGGGGTGGTAGGTACCTGGATCACATTCCTGGGGAACATGAGAGAAGCAGAAACGTTAGTAAAGTTTAAAGTGGTGTTTTGACAGACACATGAACAGGCAGAGAATAGAAGGATATGAACAGACAAATGACGTTACAGTCGGCACAGGCATAGTGTGCTGAAGGGTCTGTTTTTGTGCTGTACTGTTCTATGTTTTATGTGTTAAGCACAATACCAGTATCAGTCACTGCTCCCAGTCCTGCTGTTAATGCTGGAGAGTTGGAGACATCTAATTTCCATCTTATGCTGGACTTGATAGAACATAAGCTTGGAGGCTTTCCACATAAGTGACTAATTCAAACAAAATTGCTTTGGAACTTCCAGAAATATTCAATATGAAATTTCAATTGTTTACCAACCAGTGAATGTGAACCCCACTTTGAACATTAAACACAGGGTGGAATTCAAATATGTTGTAACAACCCCAAACTTCTCACTTATGTGAGACATATGATGAATTTCAATGATTTAAGAAGGAAGCTCATCCCCTGTCTTATCAAGGCCAATTAGGAATGGAAAACAAATACAGGCCTTGCCAGTGACACTCAGACCAAGGAACATATCCTTTGAAAAAGGTTAGAAATTAATATCCCTAGAAAATAGTAAGCTTGATCCACTCCTGCACGAGTAGGCATTTAACAGCATGATTACAATTGTGATTACTGCCAAACAACCTCCCTCCCACTGAACATTAACCTTTCAAAGAGTAGTATCATACTTATTCAGATTCTCATTATTATGGTCAGTTCTGCTATAATGCATGTTTCTTCAATGCGAATTGGCTATAGCGTGATTGAAGAATTTAGACCATTATTTGTAGAACGTGAACTTTCCTTACTTAGATTGGTTATAACGTGATTCCTGCCCCATTGGTTTAACTGATGCTGCTATTACACAATTTTCTTTTAACGCGGGATCACAGGGAAACCAAACTATCGCATTATATTAGAACTGACTTGCATTGGACATTGACTTTGAAAAAGCTTTTTCTCAGATCAAATTATTCCTTTCCTTTTGTTAGTCTTCTTTCTGTACTTGTGAAATTGAGAATAACAAATTCAATGACATTTCCTGTTTCAGTCTCCCTTTGTCAGTCTGATTGGTTTAGGAGATCCATGATTACATGTCCTGTTTTCACAGGGAGCACTGTTCTAGAAGTTCTGGCTGCAGACTGCTCTATCTGGAAACAGCTGGCAGCAGTCTTTGACTGGCAGGTTGACTAATTTTGTCTTTTGAGAGAGGACAGCAGGTTAGTGCTCAATTAAATCATTCTGGGGTGAACACCTTAACAGCCCTCAGAATCTACATGATCCAGCAGGATCTCAGCCTGAGCTGGAAGGTCATAGAGTCAGAGGTGAATGCTTACACTATCCACAGCCTGTAAATCAGAAGACAGTGAAATGACGGAGAAATGTGATGAGAGAAAGAAGATTAATTGAACATTTATTGTTGTCACATGTACCAAGATATAGTGAAAAGGATTGTTTTGCGTGCGCTATAGGCAGAACAAACCATGCAAAGTGCATCAGGTAGCAGTACAGAGTGTAGAATACAGTGTTACAGGTGCAGAGAGAGAAAGATCAACATTAACATTGGAGAGGACTGTCACTGTCATTTCAATATTCTCAGAACAATAATCATCAGCACACCTTCCCCCATAGGGCTTTGGATATACATGCATGCCAGACCTTCCACTAAACCCAAGCCCCACTTCCCCCGCACGCTATCTTGTCCTACAAGAGGAATTGAAATATGCATTTAATTCTTGTATGGGATTTGGGCAACACTGGCTGGGCCAGTATTTGTTGCCCATCAGTAGTTGACCTTGAACTGATTGGCTCTCCAGGCAGTTAAGTGTCAACCACATTGCTGAGAAACCACACTCACATGTAGGTCAGGTGAGGTAAGGTTGGCAAATGTCCTTTCCTAACTAGGTATCAGTAAATCAGATGATTATAACAATCATCAGTGCTTATATAGGCTCAATATTTTCATTCCAGATTTTAGTGAATTCAAATGTCACTATCTACCCTAGAAGGGATTCAAGCCCATTTCCCCAGAATATTAGCCTGGGGCTCTGGAATACTTAGCCCTCAGAGTCAGAGAGAGGTACAGCACAGATACAGACCCTGCAAGTTATAGGTCTGCTTGGTACAGTGGAGCATTAAGATATCATGTCCGAGTCTGGCTGATACAATTTGTTGGTAGGTGATATATAGAGAGGTGGTGCATTGAATTGTGACTGAAACTCTGTCATCAAGATGGCGGTGGAGTAGGGCTCCTGAGCTAGAGCTCATCTGCTCCAACCTTTTTTCTTTTCTTTAATTTCTTCTTTTTCCCATTTTCCTCTTACTTACATCTTATCCTGAGGTCAGACTGAATCAGCGATGGCAACGAAGCTCTGTGTGGACTCGAGTGGGCCCAGCATGGATCTCTTGGCAGTGAGTGCACCCTGTGCAGACTCGAGTGAGCCCCTACTCAATTTTCCGGAGTGGGCACAGGACCTGGTATTGGAACCGGTGCTGCTACATCAGCGGAGGTGGCATTAGTGAGGTAGGACCAGCAGCGAATGATGGCACCTGAGGAACATCGACTTCATCGTTGGTTGAATCAGGTATTGGCAGCAACAAAACAGTAGTGGAAGGGCACCACAGCAACATCGAGATGGGCCCAGCAGCAAGAGATGTGACTCTAACATTGGTTGGCTTGGTGTAGGTGGTAACGAGGCCATGGCAAAGGAGAATTGGCCCAGCGGCGAATCATTCATTCATTCATTCAGTCATACAAACTTGTAGTGGAACTGGTAAGAACACCATTTGAAGATGCATTTATTGACTGACCACATTTGTCAGGTTATTGGACTTCTTGTGGCGCTGCATTCAATACCTTTTGTCACTTCCTAGCATCGACCTTCTTGGCTTTGTGTTTCCACTTCCACTGGTTTGGAGGTGCCAGTGTTGGACTGGGGTGTACAAAGTTAAAAATCACACAACACCAGGTTTATTTGGAACAGGTTTATTTGGATGCGCTAGCTTTCAGAGCGCTGCTCCTTCATCAGGTGGTTGTGGAGTATAAGATTGTATTTATAGCAAAAAGTTTATAATGTGGTGTAACTGAAATTATATATTGAAAAAGACCTGGATTGTTTGTTAAGTCACTCATCTTTTGGAATGACCATGTTGGTTCTTTTATATGTAAACAAATTGTTTCTGAAATTACATTCTCCAGTGAACTTCAATGCCCATGGGGATGGCCTCAACCAGGACCTTGGGTTCATGTCACACTACAGGTGACCCCACTGCACTATACACACACACACACACACACACACACACACACACACACACACACACACTCTTACAGACCCATTCACTCATGCAGACTCTCTCCCATACACAAGCTCTCTCTCATACGGTCACACATACACTCCCACACTCAACCCACACACGTACCCTCTCACAGACTTATATACTCACACTCACACACATAAGCATACACATATACACACTCTCTCAGAAGACATTCATATACCCCCGCGCACGCACACACACACATAGTTTGTGGGGTGAATTTGCACTTGCAGAATTACATTTTAGTTTGCTCAAAAACTGCATGAATCCATGTAAGATTCTGTAAATCCCCTTTTTAGATTAGAATCAGTCTGACCATTGTGGCACAGACAGTCTCACACAGGGCACCTCACACCTTCAATGCATTATCTGGGCCGACAAGGCACCTATTGTTAAAGTTCACTTGAGAATGTAACTTTTAATAAAAGTTCTGGGATTTACATATGAAAGAACTGAAACCAACATGGTCATTCTAAAAGTTCTGATGAAGGAGCGATGCTCCGAAAGCTAGTGTGCTTCCAATTAAACCTGTTGGACTATAACCTGGTGTTGTGTGATTTTTAACATTCTAAAAGACGAGAGACTTAACAAATAATTCAGGTCTTTTTCAACGTATCATTTCAATTACATCACACTGTAAACTTTTGCTGTAAATTTGGTGTTTTACTATCTTATACTCTACAACCATCTAATGAAGGAGCAGGCTCCGAAAGCTATTATTTCCAAATAAACCTATTGGACTGTAATCTGGTGTTGTGTGATTTTTAACTTTGTACCCTTCCATTTACTAAGTATTTTAAGGGACTCCTGGACTTTTGCAGACACAGAGTTCCCTTTCTTCGCACCTCCACCAGCAAGACCTCAAATACAATATCCAAAAACCTCGGAACCCGCTGTCTCCCATGGTGTACCATTCTTCAAAGTGTCCCAGATTGCAATCACTTCCTGTTGTTGCAGCCACAATGCAGGCTAGCTTTAAGTGGGGCTAACCATGCACAATGCCAGTCCCCTACTGGTGTATCCAACAAATAAACAGTGCGATTAGAGCTAACTAGATGTTGAAATCATTGAAATGAGCAAGCAGCATGAAGTTAGCTTGCTGCCTGAATCACAATCAACAAAGTTATAAATCACACAACACCAGATTATTGTCCAGCAGGTTTGTTTGGAAGCATTAGCTTTTGCTATAAAGCTAGTGCTTCCATATAAACCTGTTGGACTATAACCTGGTGCTTTGTCTGATTTTTAACTTTGTACACCCCAGTCCATCACTGGCAACTCGATCAACAGGTGCCTGTTACTTATGCATTGCAACCTTATGCCTATTCTCAGTGCTGTCTTGTTTAGCCCCCAAAATCAGTTACTTTTCCCAATCGGGAAACCTTTTGTTCAGTATGTTAGAGATAGAGACTTCTTATTGCATGGTTGGCTGATTTTGTCCAGTTAGTATACATTGCATCTGATACACTGAGACAACATAGAATTGCCTTGACAATGATGAATTGAGCACTTTATTTCCCTCACTCTTTCAGAAAAGCAGTGTTACCAACCATTTTCGTAATGATGGAATGTATGAGAGCAATGTCTTTATCCAAGAAAGAATGTGCAGGAAGTGTGTTTCCTTGAGGCAAATTGCTTTGCGATGATCAGAAAGGTTGCAGACAATGGGGTCTGGCCCAGACTGCCTGAGGTGATGTGTGAAGCATATTTTCCAGTGTGCTTGTTGACTTGGAGTGGATCACTTAATGCACAAAATCCTATTCCCAGGAACACATTGGCAAAATGATCTGCCCACATCCTCCTTCCTTGGTGAAATGACACTACCCACAGCCATCAAATGACAGATTAATGAAAGTAGGCAAAAACCTTGGAGGTCCTTATTGCTCTACCTGGCAGGTCTCCAAAACCAGACCTGTCTGCATTGTGTCTAATCATGTCAACTGTGCTAATGATGCAAAGTCTATACACACTGGAAGGCAATAGTCATCACCATAAAACAAATCAAAAAAACTATTAACCTTTTAATTGCTTTACCAATAATTAGTTAAAATTAATGTCACAATGGAAATACTATTTCAATAGGTATTACTACTTTCAAATACTGAAACAAAATTAATAATTAGAATGGAATTTCATTAAGAAATAATCACAGCCTGAAAGCAACATTGTCATCTTATTTACACCAAAAGATTCATACATTGACAAAGAAGTTATTTGATAGAGAAAAAATTGAAAATCCACAGAATTCAGATTATAATTTCATATCATTTTGAATTTGTATGTATAAACAAAATAAGGCAAACATATGATCCCAATATTTTATAACAGAAGATAAAAAATTGATTAAGACAAAAGTAAAAGTTGTATTTTGTACTGTGGTCCTTTTAAACCACAATTAACGTTACACTATATTGAAAATGAATGTGAGGAGTTTAATATAGAATACTCATACCTCAACTATTTAATACTTTTTATTATTTGGTATAGCTATAATAATCACAAAATGACATTTTAATTAGACTTGGAAATAAATAACACAGGGTGTAGGATGAGATTTTAAGCACAGTCAGGTTGTAAAACAAAACAAAAGCCACAAATGAAAGAAATGAAATGTGTAAGAATCGGTTACTCTTCCTAGTTCACCTCCTCGTGACCAACCATAAAACACTTTGGTCAAGGGAGCAGGATTTTCATGTCTCAAAATAGCCCGTAAAGAGGGAAAATTAGAAAAAAAGTATGTAGGAAATAGGAGGAGTAGGCCATTTGGTTCTTTGAACCTGTGCAGTTGTTCAATAAGATCATTTTTGATTTTTTATTCTGGCCTTAATTCTACTTTACTGCCTTCCCAATTTATCTGCAATACATGCATAACTAGGGGACAGTTCTTCGACTATGACCTTCACAACACACTCGTGCTCAAATCCAGGCTAGTACACTCAAGAATGTTCACTCCCATTAGTACACTCCAATGCGGTTAAGCCTGTCTCTTTAACACCCCTTCTTATCATTGTCTGCAGTTTGGGACATAATCCACAGTGGATTGCTGTTGAGGATGCAGGTCATCATAACCTTGTTAGCTTTGTGCTCAGGACAGATCTCTATCCAGTCAGTTAAAGCTTCTTTGACATTTTTAGATATTTCATCCATTGGGCCCACACAAAACCTTTGGCAGCCTGCCGCAGATTATTTGTCCACCAATACTTCATTGGTGCAAACCCAATAAGGAGCATCATAACGAGAATGATTTATAGACCTCACACTACCAAGAACAGAATCAAGATCAACAGTCTTCATATCAAATACCTTCCAATATTCCAAGTCCAAAGAGAACATATCTTGGCTGAATAGGAACAACCAGACTACTTAAATCTGTGAAGTCAGTCACTTGGGTGATGGTAAATGTAATTATATACAAAGAAAGTGTAAAAAAAGCTTGGAAGAGATGATGAATAGAGTTTTAGGATCTGAAAGGGTTAATGCTGCGAATGAATTAATCATCACTCAATATGATAATGTCATATGGATTTGGGTGGAAGAACAGATCTGGATTTCCAAAAGAGATGGATCGACCATCTAGGACTCCTCATAGTCTGTATAACAATGTCTACTATACTAATATATCTTGCACGTAATTGTTATCATGTTATAAAGTACATCAGGAATTTCAAGATTAGGGGGTACATTTTTAAGGTAGGAGAAGAAAGATTTTAAAAAGACGTAAGAGTCAATTTTTTTATACAGAGGATGGTTCACGTGTAGAATGAATTTCTTGAGCAAGTGGTAGATATGAGTACAATTACAACATTTAAAAGACATTTTCTTAGATATGTGAATAGGAAAGGTTTGGAGGGACATAGGCCAGAAGCAGGCAGGTTGGGCTAGTTTAGTTTGGGATTAGGTTCAGCATGGACTGGTTGGACCAAAGGGTCTGTTTGACTCTATGACTCCCTTCATTTGACTACCTGGGGGTATTTCTCTACCAAACTAGCCTATGCAGTCTCTGGAGATCCCAACCTAAAAGGAGGATTATGGCAGCAAATAGAGACCAATAGCTCATACAACATGACGAGAGTGGTGAGGATTCATTTTACAGCACACTCCATTAGCCTTGATGCCCTTTTCAGTCTGAAACCTGTCTCACTCAGCTTTGAATACATTCAGTAACACTACCTCCAGTGCTCTTTGTGGAAGAGAATTCCAAAGACTTTGGAGAAAAGTGCCTTCTTCCAAACCTAGATAGGAGACTCCTGATCTTTAAACAGGGCTCTTTCATTCTATATTCTCCTGTGAGCAGAAACATTTTCTCAGAAAAGAAAAGGGAGTAAAATTGGTGGCATTTCAGTTGTTAAACAATGATTATTTTTAGGCCATTCATTTTTGTTTGACTCTGTTGAATCAAAGAAATGAAAGTAGGTTTTTACAGCTCAAACAAATCCAAGTACTTTTTAAAAAAACTGATTAGTGAACCCAACACAAACACTGTTTGAATCTAGGGTGACGTGACGGAGCAGGGGTTGGACTGGGGTGGACAAAGTGAAAAATGACACACCTGGTGAAAGCAGAAGCGTTTGGAGCACTGTTCCTTCATCAGGTGGTTGTGAAATAGGATCATAAGATGCAGAATTTATAGTAAAAGATTACACTGTCATACAACTGAAATGACATATTGAACAATGTTTATCAGCAAACAGAAATTATATATACCCACCAATCACAGCAGATGCAGCAATAAGTGCTGTGTTGTTAGAGTTGAATTCAAAAGCTCAATCCACCTAAATAGACTCTTGACTCTTAATCTCCATCTAAAATGACCCAGCAAACTATTCAGTTCAAGGTATATTTGGGCTAGACAATAAGTACAGGTCTTGTCAGTTATGTCCATGTCCTGTGAAAGATTTAAGCCTTTTGAGAGTTTAAATATGTATACTTTATATAATTCCTACAACTAACTGTTGCAGGGGATTGAGGGGGAGGGTTTAAGTTTGGCATACAGTATGCAACAAAAATTGACTAGAATTGCACTGCTGATTGCCATTGTTCAACCTTTGCTGTTATAACTAACCTTATTTTAAACATACTTCTTTCTGTAAACTAATTCCAAAAAAATGCAGAATTGATACAATTTAGGATATAAGCAACAGTAAAATTAAACTCATTCATTTACATGAGCAAGAACTCTGAACTGAGCTAAAAAAAGGAAACAGTCTGCTGGACACTGAAACTTTTTTTTTAACTGCATCAAAAGTATAGATTTGCTTCATTCATTCATTCTGAATTCTTCTGCTGAGTACACAAACAAAACATCAAACATATTTGAAATGCTTTTAAAACAAAACAAATAGGCCTTCATATTTTGTGGAGATAAGTCGAGACACATGGGTATGAATTTATCCACTTTTTGGTATATAATATTCAACTTCATTATGTAAGAAAGCAATTTGAAAGCCTTAGACAAACTAAATTGTTGTCCTCCAAGACTTCACCTGTCAATGAGAGCCAGATTGCACTGTATCTAATGGAAGTCATAGTGTTTGTGATTGGCGATATTTTAACCCTTTTGCCAAGTCAGTGCTTATAGACTTTAAAGTACGCAGTTGGACAGTAGTTGCTTCAGGCAGTGACACTCTAACTGGTTTGTAGTTTGGTTCCACTTTAAATAATATTGGATATTCCTTTAGGTAATTTGTTGTGGATTAGAAAGGTCACCCTCCAGTAATGACTAAGGTCAGATTCTGTTAGGTTTCTAAAAGTTTCCTTCATTAAATTGTAGTACATCATGAGTAAATAATTCTCTCTTGTACAAACTGTACCACTTCACTTCTCAGACTTTTGCACGTGACCGCTGATCTCACTGTTACATTCTGATATGCATCATTTTCTCATGACTTTACCTCTCCCCTTAAGTAGATTTTTAAAACTATTCTTTAAAACCATTTCATAGAATCGCCTACAGTGCAGAAAGAAGTCTGTATTGACCCTCCGAAAAGTATTCTACCTAGATCCACCCCACTCCCATTACCCCACATGGAGTTTTTATCATGGTTAACACATGTATCCTGCAGTTCTCTGGATGCTATGAAGCTTATTTTTAGCATGGCCAATCAATGCAACCTGTACATCTTTGAACTGGTGTGAGGAAAGCTGAGCAAACTCACAGGAAACACACACAGACGTAGGGAGAACATGCAAGCTCCACACAGAGAGTCATCCAAGTCTGGAACCGAACCTAGGTTCCCGGTACGGTGAGACAGCAGTGCTAACGACTTTGCCCACCCCTTAAGCTTTCCTTAAACGTTTATATTCCCATTATCTCCCTACGATGTCAGTAATTCCTCATGGGTTAAACCTTTACAGTTGTCTCAGATCCTGTTCTTGCCATCATTAGTCAGTCAGCTCACTTACTTAATCACTATTCTGCAAAGCAATTGATGTAGTTTCCTAAAATCAACCCAGAGATTGTGATATTCAGACTCATTTGTTCTTATAGACTCCAATAATGTTAGAACTCTTTTGTTTGCCAGAATGTTCCAAATGAATTTTGAATGAGACAGGATCATGGCTGTTCAGTTTGTTTAATGACAGTCCCTTTGCTCTTTTAGTTTCTGATCCATAGCTTTTGACTTGCTACATAAATTGTGAAAATGTTTTTCAACTATTCATGGAAAGTGGGCACATTGTCTTATCCAGAAATTATTGCCCATCCCCAAGTTGCCCATGTGAAGGTGTGGTGACCTGCTTTCTTGAACCACTGCAGTCTACTGGTGTAGCTCGACCCACGATACTGTTACGGAAGGGGGTTTCAGGATTTTGATCCAGTGACATTGAAGTATCAATGATGTACTTTCAATTCAGGATGGTGAGTGACTTGGAGGAAAACTAGCAGGTGGTGGAGTTTCCATGTATTTGCTGTCTTGTCCTTCTCGATGGTAGAGATCATGGATTTTTAAACAGCTGCCTAATGAGCCTTGGTAAATTCTGCAGTGCATCTTGCAAATGGTATACACTGTTGCCACTGAGTGTTGGTGCTAGAGGGAGTGAATATAATAGATTTGATAGATGATCAAGCAGGCTGCTTTGTCCTGGCTGGTGTCAAGTCTCTTGAGTGATTTTGTAGTTGCACCTGTCCAGGTAAGTAGGAAGTATTCCATCACACTTGTGCCTTGTAGATGATGTGTTAAAGATGCAAAATTCATGAGCAATCTCAACTTATAATGCTTACACATATCTGAAGAGATGAGCCTCTCTTTCACTTTCTAAAATGCTTTGAATTGCTCAATTACCCCAAACTGTTGCCGGCCTTTTTGCCAAAGTTCTCTCAAAAGTTCAGTGACTGTCGCAAAGTTTGGAATTAATTTCCCAACCTGATGGACTATTCTGAGGAATCTCTGGACAGTATTAACACATAACCAGTTGTGAGCAAAGTTACTTGTGGCTTTTGTAATTATGTTGTGATCCAAGGATTCAATAGTACTTTTGTGCAAATTCACTTTTTTATTGAGGGTGATACCTGCTGCCTTCTGTCATGCTTTGAGGAATGCTTTCTGTGGTCATGCTGCTGCCACCCCCTGGTGGCATGGATAATTACATTATCCATGTGACAAAATTATATATTTTATCCCTTTCAGAATCTTTGACGTGATTCACTAGAATATCCCCAGAGCTGATGATGATATAACAAAAAGGGAAGGTAGCTAAAACAGAATCACATGAAAGGCATAATAAACATTGTTAACAATCTTGGTTCACGCTTGAGAGTCATCTGCTAAAACCAGTTATTAGCAACAAGTTTCCTGGAGATAATTTTGATCAGTTTTGCCAAACTATAACCCACTTAGGAGATAGAATGGATTTCCTTCTAAACTGTTTTGTTTAATTTTGTTAGGTCCTGACATTACCATACACCTTATGAACTGTACTGAGCCCTATTGACCACCTAGTTGGTTCCATGACAAATTATACCATATCTCAATGTAATACTCTATCGGGTTCCTCTTTAATTTTCTCCAGTGGGATTCTCCTGGGAGTACACAGTCATATCGCCTTAGCATCTCGAAGCAATTTAATGTATTATTCATATTTGAAACCTTGCAACCCTCTGACAGAGTATATCCATTGGCTGGTCAAATTCTGCCCCATTGTCCAGCTGTAGGGGAGTTACCTTTGATGTCCTGGTAAATACTTATTTCTCAATTGACATCAGGAAAAGAAATTAACCAGTCTTTTTCTCATTGCTGTTGGTTGGACTCTTGTGAGTTCGAGTAGCTTGCAGCATTTCCTCAATTACACTGACTACATTTTGAAAATTCTTCATTGGTTGTAAAGCTTTGTTACAACTTTAATTGTGAGAGGTGCTATATAAATATGTGCCTTTTTTTATTTTTGGTAAACCAAAAGGAAGGTAATGGTTTGTTTATTTGGAATATCCAAGTGCCTGAGGAGTAGTGTTTACTGCCCAGACAAGACAGTGATTGGCAACTCCATTATCTTTCACTACAAATCCCTTAATCCTCTAGCATTGCTAAGTGATAGCTACTTGATACATAGCTAAGCACCTTTCTTACCTGGCATCTAAACCACAATGATCAAGGTTAAAAGACACTTGGTGCTGCATGATCTTTTAATGCTCTATTATGTACATAAAACAATCAGAGGTTCTAGAGGTGCATAAATCCAGTCATTATTGTATTAAGGGTTTTGATCACTTTCAGGTTAGTGCTACCTGCAGTAAGTCTATCAAGGTAAGAACCGTGTGCCCGAGTTGTTTTCTTCATAGACAATGGACAATTCTTAACTTGTTCTTTAAAAAGATAATAGTACAAACTCACTAATCCACTGTTGTTGTAAGAGAAGAGTGATGGGTTATATACAGTTTCTGTGCAATATTTTCTGAGGAGTGGCAATCTCTAGCTTCTCTAGCTTCTTTTTTATGATACAAAAGAACTCCACATTTCTGAGGAAGATTCTGAGCAGAGCTCCTTCAGAAATGAAGAGCTGGACTTTGATTCTGACAGTTCCTGCATAGCACAGACCTGTCAAGGGAAAGAAAACCAATGCCTCCTTTTCACAGCAGTAAGCTGCTGTGTTCTGAAATGTAAGGATCTGGAATCACAGAGCCACTTTGACAGCTACAGTCAGAAGGTATGTATGCTGAGAGGGTAAGGTGCCAGGTAAGTAAGGGGCAGGGAAGTAGGATGCCATATGGGTAGGGAGTACAGTGCCAGGGAATAATGTTTCAGGGTGCCAAATGGATGAAGGAGATGGATGATTCCAGAGTGGAAGTGGGTGGGTCCACAGCAGGTGGGATCAAGTCCAGTTGCAGGGTCAGCCATTTTAGACTTGGAGTGGGCAAGGGGCAATCAGGTACCAGAGTGGCTGTCAGGATAACAGGTAAGTGGGTGGTGGGAGGAGCAGAAAGGGTCAGTCAATGGGGCAGGAATGTCAAGTCTGGAGTGAGGAAGGGGTTTTGGTCTGACAGTGGGGTAAGAAGGAGCAGGATCCAAGGGATTTAGGAAATTGTTAGATCCAATGCTGGGTAGTGTCAGGTCCAGGGGTGAGAGGGATATCAGTTCATAGTCTGGAGAGTATAAGATGTCTGGTCAGGGAAGGTGTATGAGGTAGATTTTGGGCTCAGTAAAACAGTTACTCAGGAGTTAGACTGGGCATTTAGTAGTTTAACTACTCCCAAGTAATTATTTACCTAACTGGAACCGTCAAATTCTCTGATTTAAACAGAGATTTCTGAAGGACTCCAAGTGCAGAAGAATTGCCGAGCAAAATCTTCAACTTCCTGGGCGATTCCTCAGCATCTGCTACAATGGAGATTCTCCTAGGTCTCAATGTACAGTGTCCATCCACACGTCAGAAACTTGGTCTTTGGGAAATCCAGGCCAAAGATTGTCCCTAAGTGTGAGATAATAAAATTGCTTGCATTTAAAGATGTGATCATCACCATGTTCTTTCTGTAACATAGTATTTAATATGTTTTATTTCCTAAAAGATAAATCATATTACGTAAGAACTTCAATTGTTCATTTTGAGGAAAATTAAACACCATTATAAATCATATTTCATGGATATATTTCTAATAACCTAGATTGTTCTAAACTCTTCTGATTCATCCCTTTAGATCTACTTTTGAAGCTGATGTTTCACTGTAATAGAAATATGTAGCATTCATTCTGCAGTACAAAATGATCAGTAATGGCAACATTTACTGATACAAATAATTAAAAAGGAATGATGCAGATGGGGGGGGGGGGAGGAGTTCAGACATATTCCATGTGGTTATGTTAATGCCTGTAGTTTGCAGGCAGAATTGTGGAAATAGTTACACATTTCAGTATGAATGGTGAATTAGTCTGATTAGTAATGCAACTTAACCTAGTTTCAGTATCCATTCCAGATGAGTAAGGGGCCAATAATGTTGAGATTTACAATCTTCTGAACAAAACAGTGGGCTCCCTGACCTATTAAATCCAGCTTCTCATTTACCTAATAAACCTTCAGATCAGAGAGATCACGATCATTCCATTTTGAAAGATGCCTATCCAGAATTTGTCACACTATTTGAAATCCCACTGGACTTCTCTTGTGAACATTGTGAACAAACCCCAGAGTTAAAGAATGTTAATTCTGACTGCTGGATGTATTATATCTTGTCACAGTACAGATGAGATTTCATGCCTATTACAAGCCAACCTGAATTAGAAAAATGCATATTTTAACATCAGGTTAATGAAATTCAAATATTTTGAAAGTGCAAACAAATTAGTGTATTTGAGGGAGCAAATTATTGCAGAGTCGGGAATCTGTACTGAAACAACAAATGTTGGAGATCACAGCGGGTCTGGCAGCATCCATGGAGAGAAAGCAAGCTAACGTTTCAAGTCTAGATGACTCTTCATCAGAGCTGAAGTGAATTGTGGAGGAGACAGCATTTATGCAATAGTTGGGGGGAGAGCGGTGGGATGTTATGGGAGTAGTGGGTGTAGAGTGCTGGTGAAGAAAAGATGTTGTTCAGATAAAGTGATCAGAATGCAAGAATGGCAGAACAATGGTGTGTCCACCTGCCAGACTTGAAAGGACAGGTAGTCCCACTGGGATCGGGGGAGGGGAGAGAGGGGTTGAACTCAACATTGAGCCCAGAAGGCTGTAAAGCGCCTAGTCCGAAAATGCAATGTTGTTCCTCCAGTTTGTGCTGTGATTCACTGGAGCACTGCAGCATGCCGAGGACAGACAAGTGAACACGCGAGCAGATCCATGGAGAGAGCAAACTAACATTTAGAGTTTGGTATATTTGATGTTTGTGCTTTAAAATGGCTGGCAAGATTTCTGTAATTTTTTTCTAATGCAAAAAACCAATGTGAAAGAAAAAAATAAGCCTGTTGATATTTAATACTTGCATTGCTGCACTGCTTTTCAGATTAGTACAGAGAGACCCAAGGTTTCAGGTACATAGTTCTTTGAAAGTTGCGTCACTGATAGACAGGATGGTTAAGGTGATGTTTAGCACATTTGCCTTCATTGCTCAGACCATCGAGTGTAGGACTTAGAACGTAATGTTGAGGTTCTACAGGACATTAGTCAAGCCTCTTCTGGAGTATTGTGTTCTGTTCTGGTCATCCTGCTATCAGAAGGATGTTATTAAATTGCAGAGGATTCAGAAAAGATTTACAAGGATGTTGCCAGGACTAGAGTGTTTGAGTTATAAGGCGAGGCTGGATAAGCTTAGACTTTTTTCTCTAGAAGTGGTTGATGCAGGTACAGTTACAACATTTAAAAGACATTTGGACAAGTACATGAATAGGAAAAGTTTAGACGGATATATGGCAAATGCAGGCAAATGGGACTAGTTTAGTTTGGGAAACTTGATCACCATGGACGAGTTAGACCAAAGGGTCTGTTTCCATGCTGTATGAAAGCTTACTTTTATCACTAAGATGGAATATACATTTAAAGGGCATGATTATCTGTATCCAAATGAGAAATCTTTGGTAAATTTAGAATTTGTATCTTTTTGTACAAAGTTCAGTTACATTTGATTACGGGCTTTGGCTATTCTGGGAAAAGGAGTCAGATGGGAGGTTTTAAATATCATTCTGGGTTCCATTGGAAGAATAATTTCAAAACTTGCAGGAGACACCTAGCTGATGATATGACAGTTTTGGAAAGGGGTTGTGAAAGACTACAAGAGTCTTGTAGAGGCACTCACTACTTTTATTTTTCTTATTTACTGTTCACTTAATTTAGAGCACTGACTTAAGGTTAAGATTGAACTTTGAACCTTGTTTTAAAGGAGAAGAGGAAAGCAGCCTGGAAGAAAATGTAACTTAATTACTATTCTGACATTGTGAATGAAAAGCAGCACTGAGCTGTACCTGCGCTCAGATCTAGCAGTTGGTCGGAGGTTAAATTGGTCAATCAAAGGAGGACCAGTGCTAAGCAGCCAACCACAGAGAATGTTGGCTGGAAAGAGAGAAAAAAAGAGGCTATGGCTTTGAAAGCTGTACTTTTTCCTTTTTTTCAATGAAGAGAGGCTAAGACAGAGTGGTCTCAGTAAATAGCTTATGAGGCTTTGGGTTTTATTTTTAAAGTTGAAACAATAGAAGTAGCATCAATGGGTGGAGTCAGACTCCTGCTGAACTAGGGTTTTAGTTTAGCTTTCAGTATTTGCTGGGGTTCTGAAGTTGGATGTGGACGCTCCTATTACTCTTTGTAATACAGCTAAAAGCTGGGGTTCTCTCTGCTGTCAGAATCACATGTGAGACAATCTGTTTTATTGAATTTGCCTTTGTGAAGTGTGTGTTTATGGGATGTTACTAGATCAGAACAGATGCTGTCTAGTAGTTACATAATTATTATTCCGTTACGTCCTCCAATGGAGTTAAAGTTATGTGAATTCTTCTTTCTTTTGTCTGTTTTTTAACTGGGGATAGGAATTAAGTGAGTTTTGCTTAAAGCCAAATAACGTGACCGAATGAATCACATCTGGAACACAGATTTTATACTTGCTTTGAAATAGGATAAAAGTTAGTCTCGACCCTATCTCCTCGATATATTTACAGGAGGTTTGGTGTGGTCCATAACAAAAGTTAAATTATCAGTATTCATTTGTTAATTTTTGTTCGATATAAACTTGGCACCCACAATTGTTTTGTAAAGCCTGGTTAGGGATAATTGGGCAATTTTGAGGGTCACTGAATGTTTTCATTTGACTATGTATTATGGAATGGGATCATTGGCGGTTTCAGAAGTAAGGTACAGCAAAAGAAAGAGATCATTTGTGCTCTACAACCAACTGAGGGAAATGGGATAGGTTTTGAGAGTGTTAAAAAGAACTTGTAGACCAATTCATTTGCAAGGAACTAGACAGGGATAGAGAAATTGACAAAAGGGTAAAGCCATAATCACTTTATAGATTGATTAAAAGCTGGGACTCCACCTAATGTTGTTGACCATGCTAATCTCAGAGGCAAAATTACTAGCTCAAGGTACGTGGGATGAAATGAAGACCTGGACAGCATGTTTTATGGACCTTTGAAAAGGGGACATTTACAACTCATTCAAAATACTCAAAGATTGACTATGAAAGTCTGTTGTTCTATCTGCAACATCATGTTGAAGTAATATTTTGTTAAGAGATTGAGTGGAAATCTGACATAAAGACAAAGTGCTGGAGTCCTACCTGCCATCACCCAGCCCATATCCCTCCAAACCCTTCCTAGTCATATACCCATCCAGATGCCTTTTAAATGTTGCAATTATACCAGCCTCCACCACTTCCTCTGGCAGCTCATTCCATACATGTACCACCCTCTGCATGGAAACGTTGCCCCTTAGATCTCTTTTATATCTTTCCCCTCTCATCCTAAACCTACGCCCTCACGTTCTGGACTCCCCCACCCCAGGGAGAAGACTTTGTCTAATTATCTTATTCATGCCCCTCATGATTTTATAAATCTCTATAAGATCACCCCTCAGCCTCCAACGCTCCAGGGAAAACAACCCCAGCCTATTCAACCTCTCATTATAGCTCAAATCCTCCAACTCTGGCAACATCCTTGTAAAACGTTTCAGAACCCTTTCAAGTTTCACAACACCTTTTTGATAGGAAGGAGACCAGAATTGCATGTAATATTCCAACAGTGGCCTAACCAATGTCCTATATAGCTGCAACATGATCTCCCAATTCCTGTACTCAATACTCTGACCAATAAAGGAAAGCATACCAAACGCCTTCTTCACTATCCTATCTACCTGCCACTCCACATTCAAGGAGCTGTGAACCTGCACTCAAAGGTCTCTTTGTTCAGCTAACGCTCGCTAAGACCTTACCATTACGTGTATAAGTCCTGCTAAGATTTGCTTTCCCTAAATGCTGCACCTCACGTTTATCTAAATTAAACTCCATCTGCCACTTAACTCTGCTTCTCTCTCCATGGATGCTGCTAGACCTGTTGAGTTTCCCAGCACTTTCTGCTTTGATTATGAGCAAACAGTTCTCTTAGTTGTGTGTGTTTGTAGGCCAATCTCTACGTCTTTTTGTAAATAGATTCAAAACAATTTGTCGTTTGGTGTGTCAATTGATGAAGTCCACATTGGACTGATTTTGGATTAAATACATGCTGTAAGGTTTAAGAATCTGAGAATTCTGGGTCACAAGATCCGGGGAACGTATTTTAATTTAGAATGTTGCTAACTTAGACAAATATTTTAGGTGATCTAACTTCCAAAAGGATAATAAAAAGGAACTGTGAAGTGTGGAGTGACTTGACAATTATTCTAAAATCCTACAAGCTACAGTGTTGAGAGAAATGAACTAGAATTATAGATGCAATTTACCAGATAAAAGTGACAGTTTAATTGAATAGCTAAAACATATTGTTATAACTGTGGATGAAGCTCTCTGGATTTTTAAGTTCCAAGCTTTTATCCCAAGGTTCACAAAGAAGTAATTCAAACATGGTCAACTTCCAATGAACACAGAAACCCAGGAAGCCCTGAGAGTCACAGACTG
>NC_057731.1:25479977-25537971 GCF_004010195.1 Chiloscyllium plagiosum | reverse complement strand
ATTGTCCAAAAAGCTCTGCTGCAGTATTTTTCAAATATTCTATAAATGTTCTGTGAGGTGGTTGTGCTGCAATACACCATTTATTATAACACAATAAGCACTGCACAATATTTTGTGTTAAGCATAACATAATATACAATGCCCCACCAATAGAATCCAAGGAAAAATTATATCACCATAACAGTTTAATAAATGGAATTGGATACTTCAAATGAGAAGATGACAAAAATTTGAGTTGGGCAGGAAGCTGTTCAGCTGTATGGACTGAGGTAGAGAACTGTTCAATTTTAATGATACATATTCCAGAATTTAGATTGGTTTACAGTGTGTTAGATTTTAGCTCATGAGGTGGTATCTAGAGAGCGGTAGCTTGTATCTGAGAGTTTTTTGACTTAGCAGACAAACTTTCATGTAAAGTGCCTTTTTATGCAATATTCACAAACCACAATGGTGCAGGTAAAGGATTGATAAAGAGCCGGCCAGCCTCAAATGGACCCACAGAGACAGCCAAATGCCAAGTCAGGAACTACTGGTTAAAAATGCCTTGGTTCTTACTAAAACCTGGAATCAAGAATTAGGTTTGGAAGTCTCGTTAGAAATGTGGGAGTACATTTGGGAAAATGCCAGAAAGATCTCTATTTGTAATAGAACTCAGGCTATTCAACTAAAGATACTCCACAGGGCTCATATGGCACCTGAACGACTCGCAAAATTCAAGGCAGGAGCATCTCTAATGTGTCCTAAATGTAAAATAGAAGTTGGCACTCTCATGCATTGTCTATGGATATGCCATAAGATCTGTAGGTATTGGGACAGAGTAGCGAATGCCTTGACAGAGATCTTGGGTACAGAGATTAGACTGGATCCAGTGTCCCTGCTTTTGGGATCTTCAGATTTTCCCTCCCTGGATGTGTACAGGAAGAAATTATTTACCATTCTTTCTTTCTGTGCAAGGAAAGATATTTTAGTGAATTGGATAGCTGAAGGCCCTCCAGGACTTTCGAACTGGCACAGCTTAGACATGGAATATATCCCCCTTGACTTCCTCACAAATATGGTGCACCTGAAAGCGGAATTATTTTATAAAACATGGCAGACCTTTATGAATTACATCGACACAGATATTTCAGCCATTCTGTCCAGGGCTTTTGTCTAGCTGTGATAATGGTTCTGGCTGGTTCGGGGACCCCCGAGAGGAGGAATCCAACATAAATACGGGTTTTATTATGACTTGCTGTAAATCTATTTTGAGCATGTATCTAGTTATTTAATTATTTTGTTGTTTATTGCTAGTAATGTGTGATATTCTATTTTATGTTTTGGTTGATTTTAGGATACATTAGTAGTTAGCTGGAAAAGCGCAGCAGGTCAGACAGCATCCAAGGAGCAGGAGAATCGACGTTTCGGGCATAAGCCCTTCTTCAGGAATGTCGATTCTCCTGCTCCTTGGATGCTGCCTGACCTGCTGCGCTTTTCCAGCAACACCTATTTCAGCTCTGATCTCCAGCATCTGCAGTCCTCACTTTCTCCTACATTAGTAGTTAGTTGGGTTTTTCTTTCTCCCTATTTTTGGTTTTTATTTATTTATTTTATTATTTATTTACTTATATATTGATGTTTATACTTGTTTGTATTACTTTTGTAATTTTGTAAAAAATCTTAAAAGTTTTCTTTTTTCAATAAAAATACCTATAAAAAATGCCCTGGTTCTCTGGAAGTTCATTCCAGTTATTTTGTTAAATTTGAGGTCCTCCATCTCTCATCCTTCACACCTCATCTCTCCCCACACTGTTTCCATGCCACCTGCATGCCCCCAAGCCAACTCAGTGCTAACTCATGCCAATCCACCCATCACCCTTGACCCTTACACCCTCCATGCCAACTCATCCAGTATCCACTATGAGCACAGATCAGGGCTATGTGGCAATGAAACAATTTTTTAAAGACTTAATACAACCTTCACCACATTTAATCTCAGGGGAGGCAATGACATATGGTAATGTGACTGGTCTAGTAATTAGGCTGAGATGTTCTGGGTATGTGTGTTTGAGTTCCAGCATGGCAGGTGGTGAAATCTGAATTCAATAAAATTCTGGAATTAAAAAGCCAGCTTGATGATAATTATGTAGCCAGAGTTGGTTGTTGTAAAAACTCATTTGATTCATGAATGACCTTTAAGGAAGGAAATCTGACATCTTACCTGATCCTGCCTATATATGACTCCAGACCCACAGCATTGCAGTTGGCTCTTACCTACCTTCTAGACAATTAAAGATAGACAATATACTCTGACCTGCCAAGTGATACCTACATTCCCTGATCAAATTATAAAAACTTCCATTCATGAAAACTCATTCAGTCATTTTAAATCTCATCAAATGGTTAATCCCTTGTTAAAAAAGACCCATGTATTCAGAATCCCTCAAAGGCAGCTAGTACTCAGCATTGAGTTCATATGGCCCAACTAAATTTGGATGTCCCCCTGTATGAAACACATTATCATCATTCTCCTCTTCATACAAAGTGAGATCTGTTAGAAGTGGGGGAGTTGAAGGAACATTTGCCATTTTTCAAGATCTGTGGAATCTCCACAGCACTACAAATTCAGCCCAACATTTCTAAAATGTAAAATACCTCCTATATTAAAATCCATTGGAAATTGTATTAATAATCACGCACCCTTGTGAGAAAAATTGAATGATGCTAACCTGTAGTTTTCTAAACCCCATCCATATTTCAAATCAGCCCTTTATAATTTCATTACTTATCTCAAGAAACAGAAAATGGTATCATTGAAATCTTTTTTGAAGTACACAATTAGCTTCAGGTAATATGAGAAATAGGAACAACTACTGTCTGTATGGTGCACCAAGCCCATTCTGCTGCCATTCATTACTGATGATTTATACCACTTCCCTCTTTATTCTCAAAATCCCAGTGCTTTCAGTCTTGAATTTTCAACAACTGACTATCTACAGCTCTCGGAGTTAGAAAATTACAAAGATTCACATAACTTTCCTGAAAATCTCTTATTATCTCATTCCAAATAATCAAGCTGTTGTTCTGAACCCATAATCCTGAGTAGATGCCCAATCCAGGTGAAGCAATCTTTCTCTATCTACTCTGTCATGTTATCCAAGAATTTATATGTTTCAATTCAATCATCTTTCATTCTACTGCACACCACAGAATATATCTCAAAACACTCAAACCCTCCTCACTGAACAGCCCTTTCAATCCACTGAACCTTGGTTGCATCCCCTCTCAAGGCAAACATATTGTTTGTTCTGCAAGGAGACCAGAACAGGACTTCACATGCAGAGCATAAGTTGTCCAAATAATACGTTGTCACCAATGCCGGAATCTTGTGCTGCTATGACCAGCAGAAAAAGCAGATGCAGTAAATTACTTGGGAGGCTAAATGTCATCTTTCCAAAGGTGAAATTCACATTTTTAATTAAATTTAATTAATTGGGCAGGAGCAGATCAAATGGCTAAGGCCTGTATGGAAGTCCTGCAGGTGAGACATCCACTCACAGTCATCAACTTGCCCTGAGCCCCAAGCAGGGTCAGGTTTATTGCTGTTGCCTGTATCTTACTGTCTCCTCACTGGCTGCACTAGCTTCCTCTGACTCCACTGTGACAGAGACACTTGGGAAAGGCCAGATTGTACAGCTGGCCTCAAGAAACACAGACTAGGAAGGGTGTGTTCTTGTGTCTGTACACAAAAGCTTGGATGGCAATCAGAAGATTTGGATCCTAACTTTGTAGATATGAAAATTGATGCAATGGTTTAAACCTCTGTTAAAGTATTTTAAATGATGTCACGTTACATGGTGTAAGCCTGTTAAGAGATTGGCTTGGGATTCTCAATAAAATTCATGACAACCATTTACACAACAGAACAATCTGTTGTCTTTGTAAAAGCACTACAAATATTGTATTGCTTTGGAAAAGAAAGTTTCTAACTGAGCTCAGATACTTTGAGGTTCTGTCCCCCTACTTCACAGCCAAGTCTGATTCGTCTGATGATTTGAGCCAAGACAAAAAAAATCCTCATTCTACCAGTGTTACATATTCAGATGTCTGTCTCCAGAATGTAATATATAGGGAATTGCATAAATGTTACACAGCAAATATAATGTTTCTATGAGCCACAGTACAACGCAGATAAAGAAAGATAAAAACCTACCAATTTTACACAACTTTCTGGTACGGATAATTGTAGATATTTTTAATTAATTAGTTCAGTTGTGTAATGACATACCTCTGGCTCTCAGTAGAATTTTGAGCTGACTATTCTAGGCCACAGGCAAGGAGATGATCACTGTAGCACATCAACTCCTAAGGTAAGTGTAGATATCTCCTAATCACCCAGTCAGAGCTGTTAGTACATACCTTTGGAGCAGATGAGACTTGAACTCTGGCTTTCTGATTCAACGATAGGGACACTATCACTGTGCCACAAAGGCCCTCTAACTTGAATATTTCACTATGACCAGTGACTAAACAAGTGCTAGTGTAATTAAGACTGACTGGATCTAAGGATTGGATTTCAATTGTGTTTTCTCTCCATCAGGTTGTCTATATTGAAATGGATCGAAATGTCTATATTGGAATGGATCGAAATGCTAAAAATACAAAAAGGATTGTGAAAATTTACATCTTACTCTCCATTTTTTCTTAAAGAATAAAAATATAAAGATAGGTGCAATGAAACCTTCAGTGATTAGAATTTGACTAAGTTGTAAAACCTTATGTTAATAAAGCTTTCCCAAGTGTTTTCAAAACTGCCACTTGTGCTATTTATGAATTGTTAGGTCTTGCCTTTCTCTTTTTAGGTTTACCTACATGACTGTTGGGAAAGGTAAAAACCTTTGTCTCATTGCCAATTGGAACAGCATTCAATGGAAATTGAGTACTTTGTGATATTACACTGTTAAGAATTACTGTTCAAATCAGGCTCAGCTTATTTACAATAAACTGCTTTGTATTTACTGTAAACCAATCAGGGTTTCCAGGACAAGCACGTTAGCTGCTGGTGAATACCACTCCATCTTGTTGTGCATTTCAATGTCCTATTTTATTAAGTACAGTAAAGAAGTGGCATCAAATCCAGTCTAATGCTACAAGTAAAGACAACTTGCAGCATTGCATGTAAAAGCTAATTAACTGTATCTTGACCTGATCCACAATGTTATAACCATGTTCTAAAATGAAACACTGTTTATTTCAAAATCAGTTCAAAGGATCATGTCAATGTGGCTCTATTAGTAGAAATCATGATGGATAACTATTGTGTAATAACTACAAAAAGTTATTCTCCTAAAGCAATACATGTTGAAATCATCTTGCAAAGGTTTTAGATACTATTAGCTTATATCAACTTTCACAAAGTATTGTAAACTTTCCTATAGAAACATAAGATCTGACATCAGAAGCTGGTGTGAATTTTACAATTATACTAAAGCTGCTGAATTGAAAGGAAGACATTTAACAAAATCAACAGCTTCTGCAACTCATTTAAAGAAAATATTTCAAAAATTAATGTTGTTGGCTAGGCAGTTAACAGTTTCCTGAAGTATAAATACTTATAATTTACATTTATATACATTCAAAGCAAATATCAGGGGATTTGTAAATAGCAAATCAATAAGACCATGCTATTTTGGATTATATTACCACAATATCATTACATACAACTGTTTGCATTATTCCTGTTGAAGAGCTTATGCTCAAAGCCTCGACTCTCCTGCTCCTCGGTTGCTACCTGACTGGCTATGCTTTTCCAGCACCACACTCTTCCACTCTGATCTCCAGCATCTGCAGTCCTCACTTTCTCCTAACTGTTTGCAATACTTAAATTATACATTTGAAGATGTTTTCTCCTTTTATAATTGCATGTCAAATCTTTGTTCTCATCAAAGCCTTTTGCCAGGTGATAGTCATGCTTTTCAAAGGAAGACATTCAGGTGAAAGCAAATTTAAATGAAGCCTATGGCAGCTCAAACATGAGCCCTGTGTAGAGATTGTCAACTTGATTTGCCTCTAACAAATCTCATAGCTCAAATTGCATAGACAGTTCTAATCGAAACATTGACCAAAGAAACAGATCAGCATTGTGGGAAGGGAAAACAGGCTCTTCAGTGGCCAAGGTTTTCCAATATGCGACCTAGATGTAGAGTCAGGCATGTTAAATAGTAATGTAATCTCTGTCCTCACCAATTTTGCTGAACACAGCTCCAGCTGGCTGGTTTAAGAGCTGACTGGCAAGCTTCTAGATGCTGATGTTGAAGTACTACCTTACTCCTGACTAATCAAACCCTGGCAGCATTTGAGGGCTAGAGAACATTGCTGGAGGCCTAGTCCTCAGAGAATCCAATGGTGAGAAAGTAAGTTTTTTCTTGCCGGTCTCACATGGTAGGTGTCATGGAGATAGGTGGGTCATGGGTTTGTAGGCAAGGCAAGGTGTTGGTCTTTAGCAGCCACACTCAAATCCACCATCCTTGCCCGTGTTGACCCAAAATTTGGGGGGAAACGGATGTTTTCCATCTGCCAAACTAGCAGTCAAATCATTCAAGTTTCCCAGTCAAGAAACCAGTTTTCTTTCCCATCACCTGCCAGGAAGGCAGATAATTGGAGCAGTGGAAAGTTGAGGTCCTTAATTCACCAATAACTGTCCACTTAGAGACATTAATTGTGGAATTAAGAATGTCTCCAAGGGGTCTTCTTACCGAGCACTTTAATGCTGAGGTGGTTAGAAGATGGCAAATATTTCTCCATGGAGAACCCATCCAATTGTTTGCCCTTCTTACCACTTTCCTTGCCACCTCCAAGGAAGGGACAATTGCCCTGGTGTGTGAGATTAGTCTTAATTGTCAGAATCCTATTTGTCCTTTCCTAAAGGTGGGGAAAGCGCCTCTGCTTGTTGTCAGCTACCAACAACGTGGAAGAGATCAGGAATTTATCTCCTCGCAAACTGCAGATATTAACTTACATCCTACTAATTCATCCATTGCCGTGAAATTGATGGAAACTTTTTTAACCTGCAAATGTGAGTATTGATATACACCCAACAGATCACTGATAAACCATTTATATGATGTCCTCTGTTAGAAAGCACTTTTAAACACATTTACAAAAGCATGGATTTATTAGGAATAGTTAGTATGGCTTTGTGTGGGGAGATCGTGTCTCACAAATTTAATTGAGTTTACTTGACAAAGTGACAAAGATGATTGATGAGAGTGGAGCAATTAATATAGTTCACATGGGCTTTACTAAAGTATTTGACAAGGTCCCTCATGGTATGCTGGTCCAGAAGATTACATCACATGGGATCCACGGTAATGATTGGGAGAAATATAGGTGGGTTTGACATTTCCACCCTGTGGAAAGAAAACTCTGACCATCCAAGTCTCTCAATTTTTTAATATTTCTATCAGGTTACCAGCTGATAATTTCATTAATGACCTCTGTAGATTCATGGAAAACTTCGAATACGGAGCTTTAAAATCAAAACTTGTAAGAGATAAAATTGTTGTTAGAGTTCTTAAAAACTTTGTCAGATTGACTAAAGTCCAAAGAAGATTTAACGTTGGAAATTCTGTCCACATTATGCTTGAAGCAGAAACCGAAACGATTCACAGATGGATCCTGAATGGAAAAGGCCAATGCTTCCTCATGAGGGCAGGAGAATATATTAATGTTAGAACACAAGGAATCTATAGAAAAATATGTAACAAACTTATACAGATAATAAGCCATGCACCTGATGCTAAAAACCAGCTGCAGAACAAGGACTTATATGCATAGACAATATCCTGCCATCCCTAAAGAATGGTAAAAGATCCAGAAGATGAGCAGAAGGCACATACTAGACAAGTCAGATCCCAGGGCTTGTTGGTTTCCAATTTCTTTTTGAAAAATGAAGTCAGTTATTGAACACATCAACAGGAGGTTGTCAGTGTACTTTTAACACAAAAGACTTCAAATGTTCATTAAACAGAAAAAATATATATATTACATCACATAAAATGAATGGTTGGAAAGATTTCACTGCAGAGATCAGAGAAAGGTTTCAGTTTCATACCATTTTTATCCCGGCAATATCCTCACAAACTTAAGTGAAGAGCTGCCATCAATTTCCTTCTAGCAAATGTTTCCACAAGTACCCTAAATCCTTCACAATCTGACCGACACCACACAGACTGACTTTCTGGATTGTACCATGTTGCTCTGTGAATCATTGGACCTTGTCAATGCACAATAATGTATTTTGTTCTCCTACTTTTAATTCACTGAACTGATCACTTCAATGGTTTAAGGCTTCATTGAAATGCATGTAAATAAAGAGTCATAGAGTCCGACAGCACAGAAACAGACCCTTTGGCTCAAACTGGTCCATGTCAACTAAAATGTCCATCCACGCTAACCCCATTTCCCTGCACTTGGCCCATATCCTTCTAAACCTTTCCTATCCATTTACTTGTCCAAATGCTACTTAAATGTTGTTAGTGACCTGCCTCAACCGTTTTCACTGGCAGCTCATTCCATGTGCATACCACCCTCTGTGTAAAACAGTTGCCCCTCAGGTTCCCTTTTATTTGATTAGATGCCTTACAGTGTGGAAACAGGCCCTTCAGCCCAACAAGTCCACACCGACCATCCGAAGAGTAACCCACCCAGACCCAGTCCCCTACCTTATATTTAACCCTGACTAATGCACCTAACACTGTGGGCAATTTAGCATGGCCAATTCACCTAAACTGCACATCTTTGGACTGTGGGAGGAAACTGGAGCACCTGGAGGAAACCCACGCAGACACGAGGAGAATGTGCAAGCTCCACACAGATAGTCGCCCGAGACAGGGATTGAACCTTGGACCCTGGAGCTGTGAGGCAGCAGTGCTAACCACTGAGCCACTGTGCCACCCTCTACCCTTAAACTGATGCAATCTAGTCCTTAATTCCCTCAACATTGGGGAAAAGGACTGAGTGCATTCATCCTATCCATGTCTCTCATGATCTAATACACTTCCATAAGATTGCGTTCTCCCCCCTCAGTCTCCTACGCTCTGAAGAAAAATGTCCATCCTCTCCCTATAACTCAGACCATTGAATACTGGCAACATCCTTATAAATTTCTTCTGCACTCTTTCTAGTTTAATAACATTCTTCCTACAACAAGGTGACCAACATCCTGCACAACTGCAACATAACCTCCCAACTTCTATACTCAGTGCTCTGACTGATGAAGGCTTTAGAACTAACCCACAAGAGCACTCAAAAATGAAACCCAACCATGTTCTTCACCACTCACTACACCCTTTTTAAACACACAAAATGCAAGTTCAACTTAAAGTTACACATTGCTCTTAACAGGGGGATTTATCTCTCAGGCTATTTACCATTGCTGAAAACAAAGTTACAGCCTACAGAGATAAGTCTACATGATGCAAAAGAATAAGAGCGGAATGTTATAAACCAAACTTCAGCACAACAGACATTAAAAAAAGAGATAAAAGTAGATACATTGTTTACAATCGATCAACTCACTCTTGAGCCTGCATGCATGTCTCATCCTGAACTCCATCAGGAGAGTTAAAGGGAATCAACAATCTGTCACAGAACTGGTCAGGAACAAGCATATATCCAAAGATTGGTGCAGAAACAAATCATGGACACCCAATATAAGACATCATTGGGTTTCCCAGGCTCATGGTAACCCAGACAGAAGAAAGACTCAGCGGAGATCACTCACATTGTTGTAAGATTGTCATTTAACTTTCTAAACACAGATGAAGTCACAGATATCACAGGCTGCTGGAAATGTTCAATCCTCTCTATCTTCAAAAAGAAAGCAGAGATCATGCTGAATGAGCAGCAATCTTTCAGTTACATCACCTAGTCTGTCCAAAAGATTTTTACCAGCCCAACAAACAATCTCAACAGTCACTGAAGACAGGGCAAAAGTGAGGACTGCATACGCTGGAAACCAGAGTTTAGATCAGAGTGGTGCTTTTGCCCGAAACGTCGATTTTCCTGCTTCTTGGATGTTGCCTGACCCGCCTTGCTTTTCCAGCTCCACTCAAGTCACTGAAGACATCCAACAACTCAAGGAAGTTTAGTTGCATGACCTACTGGCATCAAATAAATATTCTCAGATTCAGAAAATGGTCAAGAAGAAGAAATTGCAATGTCTAATCATCCAGGATACTGCACAAAAAAAAAACATCTCTTCTGCCTAGAAAGTTATTGCCTGATCCAGAAACCCAAGATACTATGGGAAAGAATGTACTAATTTCAACAAATTAACTGTCTTCTAGGAAGGAAGTTCAGATTAATAGTCTTTGATAATGTAATGGTCCAACAATAACATCTGTAAAGAGTAGCACCCTCTGTGTAGGATACTCAAGAGAGAAAACGACTCTTTAGTGGAGAAATAATCCACAAAACCAGATACAAAAGTACTCACGAGACCGAGCATTCTTCCAGTTCCAAAATGTGTGTTCTGAGAGATTTCTGAAATGTCCAGACCATTGTATTTGTTAACTTAGAGACCTGGAGATGAGATAGGATAGTGGTATATGAAATATAATTGTATATATAATTGCATAATGGATAATATTTTAGGAGATGTGCTGTATAAAGTAATGGTTCTGAAGAGGCTAATGTTTATGCTACATTGGATCCACCCATTCTACTGATTTCATGAACTGTTTGTGTATAGAGTAGGCAGTTCTACAGACACATTCAGAGGGAACAAATGCATCTGCACCAGATTTCTAAGATCCTGGTTGTTATTCCTAACTAAATTTGGTTATATTTACTGCTTCCGTGCAATAAACATCTTGTTATCTAAAAACAATGCCTCTTCTATAGATGCTTTAGGCGATATGTATTCTACCACTAATCACTGGATAGGTCTAAGATGAAGCAAAAATAAGGGAGGATTGTTGGCAGCAATCTGCATCAAACAACCCCTATTCAGTACCACATCCTTAGCGGGCGATACGGTGGCATAGTAGTTAGCACTGCTGCCTCACAGCGCCAGAGACCCGGGTTCAATTCCCGTGGGCTGAAGGGCCTGTTTCCACACTGTAATGTAATCTAATCTAATCTAAGTGTCAAATACCACAGATAACAAGAGTCATGATACTGGAGATGCCAGTATTGGACTGGGGTGTACAAAGTTAAAAATCATGCGACACCAGGTTGTAATCCAACAGGTTTATTGGAAGCACTAGCTTTTGGAGCACTGCTCCTTCAGGCAACCACCTGATGAAGGTGCAGCGCACCAAAAGCTAGTGCTTCCAAATAAACCTGTTGGACTATAACTTGGTTTTGTGTGATTTTTAACTTCGATAACAAGAGTGGTCATCTGGGAAAATAAATGACTAATATCTGAGGCTCAGTTGAGACAAAAATTAATATATTCCACCTGTCCTCTGAAACCAACAGTGGGAAGAAGAAACCTCTAATTTCCCTTTCTGTGGTGAATTTAAACCCCGAGGCAAGAACATAGTTCAAGATATGCATTCTAGCTAACTGTGCCTGCTACTATAGAATCATAGAACTGATAAAGCAGAGAAGAAGGCCATTCATCCTATCATATCCATCTAAGGAGCAATTCACCGACTGTCATTTCCCCGCCCTCTCCCCATTTCCCTGCCCATTCCTCCACTTCAGATGTTTAGTAAGTCATTGTATTTTAATAATATTATTTAGTGCCATTGCAAAGTCTAGTCAAATGAATGCCATGAAACTGAATTCAGTGTCACTAAGAAGTAGTTTCTGTAGTAAGTTCCAACGAGTGGCTGAGAAAGATGGAGTTTTGATCAATAAATACCAATGAACTGTTTGCACTACAATTAAACCATAACCTTGGCCATGGTTTGCAATCAGACTATAGTTTTAACTTCAGAGATAATGGTGAAAATCCATGTAGGATTCTCAGCACGAAACCCACTCCAATCAAAGTAATCATCATGTAAGTTCTCTGGGGAAAATAAACTAAAGATTATTTCATACAACACTTAACATTGAATGAGTCTCCAACTTTCCATTTTAATGAGGAATATGCAGCTGAAGGCAAATTTCAGAACAAGTCTATCTATAATGAGGAATTAATCTACACCAAAATACTAAATACTAAAAATGCTATTTAGTTAAATGTATTTAGTTTTTTCTATAATTGTACCAGGCAGTTAGCTGTTAAAAATTTAGTTTAAAACTTGTGGTAAAAGTCTTTGTGATTCTTACAGAACTGATCATATAACTTAGCAGAAACTTACAAACCTTGTAACTCTCAAACATTAGTTTAAATACAAAATAGCAAATGGAAATTAGCTTTCTCAGTTAAATAAGTTTTTTTTTCTCAAAAATTCTTCACAGTCCTGGAATTTTAGATATATGAAAGGGATATGTTTCAACAAAACCTGCCAACCAAAATAGATTTAGTGATGAAACTGAAGAGAAATTGCCACTGGCAATGTGAGTTCATAATATGCCACCCACTGAGTAAACCATTCTGCCCCATAGGCACATACGTCAAGTCACTCCTGTGGAAAGAAAAAAGTTAAAAGGAACTCTATGGCAAGCAATTGACTTCATTTTTTTTCTTCTAACAACATCCAGTGAGAATAACAGAACTAATTACCTTCTGACAGATTCTGTTAAAAAAGATTGTTTGGTCCATTGATTGTTTCAGAAATAACTGTTTTATTTAAGCAGGAGCCAGAAGAATCTGAGAGCTTTTAAATGTGAGCTTTACCAAACCATCATTGAGAATGAATACTGTCCTAGTCCTTAAAAGCCTTAATGTCTGATAATGTTTCACAAATATATACTGGTAAGAGAGGGCAGAACTTAATGGATGCAGCAGGCAGTCAGTCTGACTGGTATAACAATGGTAATCCCAGCACAACCATTTTCAAAGGGTTCACTGGGATTAAATCTCAATCAGTCTTTACCTTCCTCTCTTTGTGTTTCCTGTCTCCTCTGAGGAGAACTTCTCCACAAAAACCGAGCTGCAGGATGGGTAGTGCACCTCTGAAAGCTACCAGCCGAAGGCCAGAACTCTCCAGTATCTTTATTGAAAGCAGTGGTCACTGCATATTCTGTAGTGAGATGTAGATTAAAGATAAACACTTGTTCCAGGAATGTGGACTAAAAGGGCAAATAATACTTTATTCTAACCATAGTTACTAAGGATATATGTCATGAAGATGTCAGATTGTGTGAAAATGAATCCTGAGTATGTAGAGTTTGAAAGATGTCATCTCTCGCAATATCCTGTACATAGTTTATACAGAATAAAGGTTGTTGTTGTTCATTGACATAGCTGTGCACTACCTTCTATTGATAACCCATAATCTTACTACAAGCAAAAAAGGGGGGTAGGCAGGTTTGCTAGGTCAAATATTGAGGACATGATGAGAATGGGGTTAAGGTCAATTTGACCAGTAGGGCTCTCACCCCAGATTCCTCATTCCCACTAGTTGTCTCTGCTGGGCCAGGAAAGACCCCCACCCAATGGCCATGGAAGGTCACAGGTGTACCCAACAGGATGTTCTATACATCCAATCTCATTGAAACAACAATGATTGTGAAAGGGCTTGACAGAGTACATTAAAATAATCACCTAGGGCTTAACACACAATGACAAAGAATGTAATATAGATGTGAGCTAATCAAAACAACTTTTAGAACATATAATAGATTTTAACATTTAGAGAGAAATCATACAACCTAGGCTGGCAGTTATACCAACTGTAGTCAGGAAAAGGCTCTCTCTATCTCTCTCTCTCTCTCTCTATCTAAGATAGCATCCTATTTTTTGTGCGTTTCATAGTGCTTACATTCCTGCAAACAGACAGAGAACTTTTAAAGAAATATTTCAGTTTCCACTGCAATGTTTCTAGAAGGAGGAGAAGCTTCAGCTTTAACTTTGAACTGAAAAAACTGCAGATGCTGTAAATCAGAAACAAAAACAGAAATTGCTGGAAAAGCTCAGCAGGTCTGGCAGCATCTGTGAAGAAAACTCAGAGCTAACATTTCGGGTCGAGTGACAGGAGGAAGAGTTCTGAGGAAGGGTCACTCAATCCGAAACATTAATTCTGATTCCTCTCCACAGATGCTGCCAGACTTCTGAGCATTTCCAGCAATTTCTGTTTTGTTCGTAACTTTAAACGGCCAGCTTAAGACCAATGTTTTTGTATTAACCAGATCCAGACCAGATAGCCAGCTATACCAATGAATTATAACTTTTTTTTCAATTCTCATTGAACTTAAACTTGACTAAGGTTAATCCCTTAAATTTAGTAAATTGTATTTTTTGAACAATTGTTTCAAGCATGAATTGCAGAAGTTAAAAAGTATTTTTACAGTTTTGATATTGTTACCTGACTGCTTATTATCAGAATAAAACTAACTCCCTTACTTATTTAACCCAAGAAGGTCTGACTGTGTAATTCTTTTGGCATCAGCACACAATGCCATTCATTGGCAACACATTATCCCTTTTAAATTTAAACTCCACTATAATCAGTTGAAGGGTGGAGAATCATTTCAGTCCTCCTCACTTGGTCATAACAATAACACTAAAAGCAATGGAAGGAAGAAGTGAAACAATTAATGTTGAATGCAGTTTTGAAGCATAATTGTTAGAATTCCCTTTCGAAACTATGCTTTATTTTTGTGCATTAAAATTAGGGAATGACTGTACTGAACGTTGAATGAGTGACCACCTGAAAAAAACTCTAAACACAATCATTTGCAGAAAACATTACCAATATTTACTGGAAGACAAAACACTCACAAAGTTCTTACAATCAGATGATTCATTCAACATTTAATTCAAATTTCACCATTGGTATTTTCTGTAAATATTTCAAACTTAACTCAAACGTTGTTACTTGGCAAAATTTAATGGTCAGTGAGAAATTAAGACAAAAATAATTCTAAGTAAAAAGGTGTCATTAGGAATATAGGAACAGGAGTAGACAGTTCACCCTATTGAGCCTCTTTCGCTATTCAGTTAAATCATGGCTGATTATCCGCCTTGGTGCCAGTTTCCTGCACTATCACTATATCCCTTGTTGTCATAATTCTTCAGAAAGATCAATTTCTATCTTGAATTTACTCAATGATGGAGTTTTCCCTAAGTACAGAATTCCCAAGATTCACTAACCTCTGGGTGAAGAAATCCCTCCTCATCTTAGTCTTAAATGGTCTACCCCTTTACTGAGACTATATCCCTGGTTCTAACTCACCAAGTGGGAGAAAATATCTTACCTGCATCCTGATTGACATGACCTGCAAGAATTTTGTACATTTCGAGGAGATCATCTCATTCTTCAAAGCTACAGAGAATGTAGACCCAGTCTCTTCAATCGCTCCTCATTAAACAATCCTTGCCATCCCAGGAATTAACCTGGTGAGCCTTTGTTACATTCTTTTTATTGCATCTATATCCTTCCTTACACAAGGAGACCAAAGCTGCACATACTACTCCAGTTGCAGTCTCCACCAAGGATCTATGCAATTGCAGGAGAAAGTGGGGACTGCAGATGCTGGAGGTCAGAGTCGAGAGTGTAGTGCTGGAAAAGCACAGCAGGTCAGGCAGCTTCCAAGATGCAGTCGGCTCTATGACTCCTATGTAGTGTAGAATAAAAGCTAGCAGATAGGGTTCAATCCATGCACCAGCTGTAGTGGTTCATACAGGCTTGGCTCCTCTCCAACCCATGCTGAGGAATAGGTTACTTTCAAGCTATACATAATTGATTAGTTCTCTCCAATAGTCAGAGATGCCTATGGACTACAGTGAGTAACCTCACACTTATTTATATTACATCCTATTTGCCAAGTTCTTGCACATTCACTTCATCTGCCAAGCTCACGTAAAGCTTCCTTGAATCCTGCTCTTATTCTTAACTAGCTGTGAGTCATCAGCAAATTTGGAAAGTATCACAGTTCACCCCCACATCTGAAACACTGATACAGGCTGTAGCCAAGTGCTCACCTTGTGATACTCCACTGGTCACAGCCTTTCAGTATGAAAATGATCCAATTATTCCAACTCTATTTTTTGACTGTTAGCCAGTTCTCAATCAATACTAATCCATATTACCCTTAATCCCATGCACTCTATTTTGTTAAACAACCTCCTGTGTGGGACCTTATCAAAAGCATTTTGTGTGGCAATGGGAACCTGCCATAGACCCTGGCTCTGCATGCTTTTTGTGGGATTCGTGAAATATTCTTGCTTCTATTTTTACTCAAGGCCAGTCCTTTACATCGTTTTTCTGGTATTGATGACTGCATCAGTTCCACATTCTCCTGGAAATTTCCCAACTGGAAAACATCAAAAACTTGCCTCCAATTCCCCACATCCTTACCCTTCTCTCACCTTCATCATGTTCTTTTCTGACTCTTTTGCTTCATTCCTCTGTCACCACTTCTGAAAAAGATTCAGGACCCAATATTCACTGGAACCCCAGAGTTACCACTTCAGGTCCAATGACCCTTCTTTATAAAGAGGGTTATTGGACGCAAAATGTTAACTCTCCTTTCTCTCCACAGACGCTGACAGACCTTCTGAGCTTTTCCAGTAATTTCTGTTTTTGTTTCTGAATTTTTGCAATTCTTTGTTTTTTTGTTCACTATAAATCCCACGGTTTTCCACAGTTACCTTGACTACAATTTCTCATAATTCACTTCATGTAAGGTTTCTGTTCCATTCTCCCATTATTTCCATTTACGTTACGCCTATAATGCAACTTTCTATATGAGTGTTTTTGGGAGGTCCTATTTCCTAAACACCCACTGCTCTGGTGTTTTTGACAGGGATCTGAACCATGTCGATTCCATTTCATACACTTCTACTTTCACTTCTTCCCCTCATCAGTCTCTTCACTTTCAACACCACCAGCTTCAGCAATATTGTTTTTTCCTATTTAGGACATCTCCAGAATGATGTCACCAGCAAATTCGTATTCTCCTATAGTCACCTTTCAGTATTCTGTATCTATCCATTACTTTAATCATTCACTCTCCACACCTCTAAAGACTCATGGTTGCAATGTGTATAAGATACACAGTAGCAATTCATCAAGGTTCCTTTGTCAGCAACCTCTATAACCATAAGAACAAGGGAAACAGATGCACGAGAACAGCATCACCTCCAAGTTTCCTTCCCACTCACACAGCGTTGTAACTGTTGCTGTGTAATAAAATCCCAGAACTCCATTCCTAGTACCACTGACTGTGAACCAACACTTTAAGGATTACAGCCATACAGCAACTTCTCAAGGACAATGATTCTGGCCTTACCAATGAACCCCACATCCATGAACAAAGCAAATGAAACTACAATTGAGTGAAATCCATGAGTACAGAAAATTCAATTTGGAATTAATACTGCCTAGTCAAAGGTCACACCAGTCTCCATCTGGCATTATGCCATTACTAAAATAACTGGCATTAGAGACATTCAAATTTTACCAAAGAAGGAAGAAAAGGGAGAAGTTATAATGTAGAACAGGGTCAGCCATGGTCAGCAATATTGATGCGTGATACTGACTGAAGTAACTGTGTAACAATATTAATTTTACAGGTAATACTTTAAATATCTACTTAATTTTTAATCATTCAGTTTGTCATTGTTTACTTGCTCCTGATAATTTGACCATTTGTGCCCAATGATGATGTGTCATGTAAGGTGACTTACATTTGCATATGTCTAATTACAATGCATCAAATTATATTGGTATTTCATCTCAAATTAAGTATGCTATGATATAAGAAACATCTGAAATATGTTTAAGGCTTATTTGCTCGAACAATAAAAGCAGAAGATATTGGAAAGACTCAGTAGATCAGGCCGAATCTATGGAGAGAGAAATAGAATTAATAGGCAGAAGCTGGGGGTGGTGAGTTTGAAAGCAAAGAGGACAATTCATTAAACAGGTCATGGCGTACACAAGAGCTGCCACATTTTATCCTCCACCAGAATAGGTCCTGGATGAAAAGATCCATAGTCAACCTTTCCACTAAGTAAAGCCTGTAAAGTGGGCACTGTAGCCTCTAAGTCAGCCTTTTGCCATCAGGCTTGCACAGCAAATTAGCCTATATGAACAGCATCCTTTGGCTTGGGTGGTGTAGAGCTCTTGAATGTTGGTGGGGTTGCACTCACCCAGGCCAGGAGAAAGTGAATGTTTATATTTGTGAGTTGTAGGTGGTGGTCAAACTTTGGGGAGTCAAGAGGCCAGTTAATTGACATAGAATTTCCAGCTATGTTTGTAGCTATTGTATTTATATGGCTGGTCCATGCAGTTTCTGATCTATGGTAACCACCAGAGTTGTTGATAGTGGGGATTCAGCAATAATAATGCCATTGAAAATTAAGTGGCAATGATTAGATTCTCTTGTTGTAGTTGGTCATTGACTAGCACTTGTTACCTACAAATGTTACTTATCCACTCAAGCCTGAATGTTGTTCAGGCCTTGCTGCACATGGGCATGAACTGCTTAAGTATCTGAAGATTTCTATGAATGGTGCTGAACATTGCACTATGCACCTTATTATGAAGATAGGTCATTGATGAAGCTGCTGAAGATAGCTCATCCTGAGCACATCCTGCAGTGATGTCATAGAATAGAAATGATTGGCCTCAATAACCATGACCACCTTGTGCTAGATATGTATGCTCGCTCCGCAACCCCCCGCCCCCCTCCCAGTTTCAAGCAGGGGGGTTGCGGACAGACAGAAATCACATGGTGCTCTTGACCTAGCTCCACAACCAGAACACAGTGGGCATAACCCCAAGCTGAGTACAACGTCCTCACCCTCAAACTGACTACAATGACCCCACCCTTTACCTGAGCATGGTGGTCCCATAGAACCTCAGGCCCGTGTTATCAGGACCTGATGTACACTCTTGCCTTATTTTTAAATGTAGCTTTAATGCTTCTGGCCTCACACATGCAATCCCAGCTGAGGCATAAGACCACCTTGAGCACTGGGCTGTTTGCTAATAATAGTTAAAATAGCAGACAACATAATGTTTGTGAGCTGCCTGTAATTTAATAACCACATATGAATTAATCATCTGTTTGAGTCTCACTCAATGTACCCCCATCAATCTTTTGATGGTGTTAGCTCATGTTGTAGTAGAACAATGTTGCAGGGCTAGAGCTTCTTTGTTGACATGAAGGCTCTTCCAGATCTACTAAGTAATAAACATATTTCCCTATCATTGAGGTGTGGTCTCCTTGTTGCTTCACACCTGCTATCTGAAGCCACCATGGTAAGACACTGCTTGGTCATGCAAAGCTAAAAGTAGCAAAGCTAAAATTTGCAAACCCAGCATTTCTTTTTAAAACTGACTTCAACATCTGTTTCAATTATTTAAATTTTCACCACAGTGTCAACACATTCAAGTCTGAAAGGAGCGTGGTACTTAACTATGAAGTTAAAATTGTAAAATGATTCAATAGTGACTTAATCTCTGAAAGACAGAAAATGGTCTCAAGCAGCCCATTTCTATATTTATGTTATGTTAGTTTTGAATTTATGTTGGCTTAGATTGAAACATTTGCACTGACTTAAAGGAAACATTATAATTGAAAGGAACATCTCAAAACTGGCTTCTGCAACACAATGGCTTTAACTGTGCAACAGAGAATTTTGGCTTCCTAAATAATAAGTAGCCGATCAATACAGTTATCTGGTCTGGTAATATATAGAAATATGAAAAAACGTAACACTTGAGCTGAAAACGTCAGTCCTTTCATATGCCAAGTCAACTTAATATCGCCATCTACTCTATGCAGTGCCAGTGTCATGCTGCATAATGCTTAAACACATCATCACAGAATATATGTCATAAAAGATTAGAAACTGAAAGTCTAGCTGGGAAATTGTTGTTAGGATGCTTCCTTTGATTTTATTTGGATGTTAAAGGTAATTTTCTATTTTAACACACCAATCTGACTAGGATTCACAAGCATTCCTTTGTTAAATGTACCGTGTGAGTCATAATAGAATTGTTGCTTCCCTTCCACCATAACAGTTCCCTCAGGCACAAATGGATGCAAGACAGGAAAGCCTTGTTAAAAGACTTCAATTCATGAGGATGCTGTAAATCTATCAAAAATTAGAATTTGCTTCCAATGGCCAAAAGATTGAAACACTGACATGGATAATGAAGTAGCTACAGAAATGGAACTAATTTTCAAATCAAATACTGGTCACTTCAGATGTTGACAGTTTTATTTGACTACTACTCCAACTCAATGATCCATTTAAAGATGACCAGTTTCGGCAATGTATTTGCTTTGTCAGGTTCTTAAGTTGGAAAAGCCAGATCGTCCAAAGCATGACTCAGAGAGATAAGGAAGCACAAGGCATCTATATTTAAATTAGATTAATTTGTGTGGTCCTGAAATAAATGTGCACTGAGGAATTGCTGTCTATTCTAGCATGCCACTAGACTGAACAGAGTATTTGAGCTTGAATTGATTCACGGTAAGCTCTTTTATCCACAGAAATTTTGCATACACTGAGCAAGAAATATAAATGTAGCTGCAGCCACTTAAAGGGTTGCAGCAGACCTGGCTACTTCCCATTTGACATAAACAAAATGGGGTGACCACAAAATTGCATACTTGTTTTGCGGTGTAGAGGTCCATACAGCATGTTACACATGAGAAGGTAACTGTTTTTATGCTTAGTCTATATTTTCTAGGGAGAGCTGCGAGAGTCAGTTGACCATATTCCATAAAACTCACACTCACCTGATTAATACCTCCCTATAGAGAGAAAATGAGGTCTGCAGATGCTGGAGATCAGAGATGCTGCCTGACCTGCTGCGCTTCTCCAGCAACACATTTCCATATCTAATATCTCCCTATACTTTTACAACAAAATCCATTAAGTCTCAGGCATCCCTTCAGATCATCTTAAATGATAACATTCATTTTTTTTTCCCCTTTTTAAATAAGTCAATACGTAACAACAAAATCAAATTCAGCATACAAAATGACAATTCCATTCCTTTGCCAACTAAATTTCTATGTGTTTCTTTTCAAGTGCACTCAACAGTTTCTTACAGCTTCCTCCTTTCTTTTTAAACCAATCAGATAGCTAACTGCTATTATCCATCCAATTTAATTTTGAGATGTTTCCGTTCTCCACCATCTGTTTTAAAACTGCAATTTCAATCCTCAGTCTTTTATTAATTCTCACAGTTTTATTGCACGTACACGTTTCAGAGTGACTTATCGATTAAAAACTTAATGGTTATTGCTACTGCATTCTTTTCTTAGAATTTCTTCCAATATTTTCATTCAAAAATATCATAATCCACTGCCGCACCAAGTGTGAGAGTTACTTCCAAAGGTACTTTTAAACACCTTTGATTATTTTCATCTTACCAAACTGAAGGGCAACATTTACCTCCCTTTCCCATGAAAGATCATAAATCTCCTGCACTTGAGAACTCGGCACAAAAGTTTAAAAAGAAGCATCACCAAAAACAATATATTTCATGATCCCGGCATAACCCAGTGATGGAAATTTTAAAACACAATGCTCGATTTTTAAAAATGTTTTCAATGTTTTGGACATGCGCATAATATCTTCCTCTATGGGATTTTCACAGATGTATTCAATTCTAACACTTCAATCTGGCCTTGTTTGGGTGCCGAGCCAATTCACCTGTCTAATTAGACATCTCAATTCTTCTATTTCAGCTTTGGAAGCCATTGCATACATTTACAAGTTCCTACTTTGCCTAACAGCAATGGGGCTAACAATTTCCAATTAAGATTGCTGATGCAAAGTGCATGCTTTCCAATTTAATGTCCTGTCAACTGAGTAAGTATTTTTGCTTCTATGTTCCACTGCAACTCTCACATTGACACTGACACCAGGGGTATTCAGTGCATACCAATTCTAACCATTGGCCATGATGCCTTCACTCCCTTCAGCCTAGCAGATAGGACTAGGATGTACATGGTCCCGCTGGAGAAATGACCTGCACTTTCTCAACCTCTAAGCAAAAGAGTACCAAGAGGAAGTATTGACCTGGGTACCTCCTGCACCTGCCAGCAGCTCAGATCCTGTCACTTAAGTCGAAGCATCACACTTTGGGAGCACAAACTTCTTGTGAATGCCTTATTGTGACAGCTCTGCAGCTGGCTGTAAAAGAAAGACATTTCTGAGTACAAGTGGCCTAGGGTGACTGCCAGAGGCTGTTGCTCAGACTCAGGTAGAAAAGGACCTCATCCACATGCACTGAGAGGAACAGGAGCAACAAACAGGAATGTAAGACTCAATGGCCCTCACTAACCAGAGGCTGCAGTAGAGCAGCTACTCTGTGGGGACCCAGCTGCCTCAAGCATGTGATGATCTGTTTGCCCTCTGCAGTATTCAACCTGCCCATAGACAGCCAGATCTAGCACCTTCAGAGGCTGTTGGAGAGGCACACACACACACCTGATTCCTCTGCCCCAGCCATTGATCCTCAAGGCTGAAGACATGGTGAGAGTGGCTAGGGAAGCCTGACCTCTTCCTCACATGGAAGCAGAGCACTGTCAGGAGGCTACCAACAATGTGCAATTGGTTAACCATGTAACTTTAACATCTGCTTAGAACATAGAACATCAAAATGTACAGCACAGAACAGGCCCCTTGACCCACAATGCTGTGCCTAGGATAATACCTTATCTAAAAGAAAATAACCTAACCTACACACCTCTCAATCACTGTTGTCCCTGTACATGTCCGGCAGTCACTTAAATATCCCTAATGACTCTACTTCCGCCACCACCGCTGGCAACATGTTCCATGCATTCACAACTCTCTGCGTAAAGAACCTACCTCTGACATCTGCTCTATACCTTCCTCCTAATATCTTCAAACTATGACCAGTCAATCCTGCCCTGGAGAAAAGTCTCTGGCTACTGTCTCTATCCATGCATCTAATTACCTTGTATACCTCGATCAGGTCACGTCTCCTCCTCCTTCTCTCCAGAGAGAAAAGTCCGAGCTTATTCAACCTCTCTTTGTAAGACAAGCCCCCCCCCAGTCCAGGCAGCATCCTGATAAACCTTCTTTGCACCCTCTCCAAAGCCTCTGTATCTTTCCTATAATAGGGCAACCAGAACTGGACACAATATTCCAAGTGTGGTCTCACCAGGGACTTGCAGAGCTGCAGCAAAACCTTGCTGCTCTTAAACTCAATCCCCCTGTTATTGAAAGCCAAAACACCATATGCTTTCTTAACCATGTATCCACTTGGGTGGCAACTTTGAGAGGTCTATGCACTTGAACACCAAGATCCCTCTGTTCCTCCACACTGCCAAGAATCCAGTCTTTAATCCTAAATTCAGCATTCAAGTTCAACCTTCCAAAATGCATCACTTCACATTTATCCAGGGTGAACTCCATCTCCATTTCTCAGCCCAGCTCTGCATCCTGTCTATGTCACGCTGCAGCCTGCAATAGCCCTTGATACTATCAATGGCATCTCCAACCTTTGTGTCATCAACAAATTTACTAACCCACCCTTCAACCTCCTCATCCAAGTCACTTATAAAAACTACAAAGAGCAGAGGCCCAAGTACAGAGCCCTCTGGGACACTATTCACCACTGACCTCCAGGCAGAATACTTTCCATTTACAACCACTCTCTGCCTACTGTCAGCCAACCAATTCTGAATTCAGATAGCCAAATCTCCCTGTATCCCATACCTCCTGACTTTATGAATGAGCCTACTATGGGTGACCTTATAAAATGCCTTGCTGAAGTTCATATACACCACATGCACAGCTCGACCTTCACTGATCTGGCCCTGGGGACTTATCAATCTTAATGTTTTCCAAAATTTCCAGCACATCAACCTCATCAATCTTGATCTGTTCAAGCCTGCATCCCAGCTCCTCAAAGTTCTCATTCACAACAAGGTCCCTTTCCTTAGTGAAAACCAAAGCAAAAACCTCATTGAGGGCTTCCCCTATCTGCTCAGACTCCATGCACAAGTTCCGTACGCTATCCCTGACCGGCTCTATCTTCTCCCTGATCATTCTCTTATTCTTCATGTATGAGTAAAATGCCTTTGAGTTGTCCCTAATCCTTCCTGCCAAGCCTTTATCGTGCCCCTCTCCTGGCTCAACTCAGTCCATTTCTGAGCTCCTTTCTAGTAAGCCTGTAATCCTCTTAAGCTGTGCTAGATCCTTGCTTTCTCCATCTTTTGTAAGCTGCCTTCTTCCTTTTGATGAGAAGCTCCTCTGTTCTCGTCATCCAAGGCTCCTTAATCTTAACCCTTCTTGCCTGTCTCAGAGGGACACATTTGTTATTCACTCACAACAACTGCTCTTTAAACAGTCTGTTGTGACTTTTCTGTGGGACAGTTGTTCCTAATCTGTACTTCCCAACTCCTGTCTGATAAATATCTTCCCTTGGTAACTGCTCCTTTCACTCTCCAAGGCTATGGTAAATGTGAGGCAGTTGTGGTCACTGTCACCAAAGTGCTCTCCCACCGCGAGATCTGACACCTGTCCTGGCTCATTGCCGAGCACCAAATCCAAAATGGCCTCTCCCCTTGTCAGCCTGTCCACATACTGTGTAAAGAAATTCTCCTGAACACACCTGACAAAAACAGCTCCATCCAAACCATCTGCTTTAACACAAGGAGAGTCAGAAATAAGAGTGTTGAGCTTAGAGCATGAATCAGTACTTGGGACTATGATGTTGTAGCCATAATGGAGAAGGTTCTAGTCAATATTGGGAAAGTTGAAGTCACCCATGACAACAGCCCTGCGACGTCTGCATGTTTCCAAAATCTGCCAGTCTGTGAGTTCTTTAATCTCCCTTCTGCTATTAGGGGGTCTGTAGAAAACCCCCAATGCGGTGGCTGTTCCCTTGCTGTTCCTAACTTCCATCCATACTGACTCAGTAGACAAACCTTCCTCAACCTGATCTGGCCCTGGGGACTTATCAATCTTAATGTTTTCCAAAATTTCCAGCACATCAACCTCATCAATCTTGATCTGTTCAAGCCTGCATCCCAGCTCCTCAAAGTTCTCATTCACAACAAGGTCCCTTTCCTTAGTGAAAACCAAAGCAAAAACCTCATTGAGGGCTTCCCCTATCTGCTCAGACTCCATGCACAAGTTCCGTACGCTATCCCTGACCGGCTCTATCTTCTCCCTGATCATTCTCTTATTCTTCATGTATGAGTAAAATGCCTTTGGGTTGTCCCTAATCCTTACTGCCAAGCCTTTATCGTGCCCCTCTCCTGGCTCAACTCAGTCCATTTCTGAGCTCCTTTCTAGTAAGCCTGTAATCTTCTTAAGCTGTGCTAGATCCTTGCTTTCTCCATCTTTTGTAAGCTGCCTTCTTCCTTTTGATGAGAAGCTCCTCTGTTCTCGTCATCCAAGGCTCCTTAATCTTAACCCTTCTTGCCTGTCTCAGAGGGACACATTTGTGCATCACTCACAACAACTGCTCTTTAAACAATCTCCACATGTCTGTTGTGCCTTTTCTGTGGGACGGTTGTTCCTAATCTGTACTTCCCAACTCCTGTCTGATAAATATCTTCCCTTGGTAACTGTTCCTTTCCCTCTCCAAGGCTATGGTAAATGTGAGGCAGTTGTGGTCACTGTCACCAAAGTGCTCTCCCACCGCGAGATCTGACACCTGTCCTGGCTCATTGCCGAGCACCAAATCCAAAATGGCCTCTCCCCTTGTCAGCCTGTCCACATACTGTGTAAAGAAATTCTCCTGAACACACCTGACAAAAACAGCTCCATCCAAACCATCTGCTTTAACACAAGGAGAGTCAGAAATAAGAGTGTTGAGCTTAGAGCATGGATCAGTACTTGGGACTGATGTTGTGGCCATAATGGAGAAGGTTCTAGTCAATATTGGGAAAGTTGAAGTCACCCATAACAACAGCCCTGCGACGTCTGCATGTTTCCAAAATCTGCCAGCCTGTGAGTTCTTTAATCTCCCTTCTGCTATTAGGGGGTCTGTAGAAAACCCCCAATGCGGTGGCTGTTCCCTTGCTGTTCCTAACTTCCATCCACACTGACTCAGTAGTCAAACCTTCCTCAACAACCTTCGTTTCTGTAGCTGTGATGCACTCTCTGATTAGCAATGTTAAACCCCTTCCTCTTTTTCCACCCTCCCTGTTCATTTTAAACATTCTAAACCCTGGAACATTAAGCAACTATCCCTGCCCCTGTGAAACCCATATCTCCATTATGGCCACAACATCATAGTCCCAAGTACTGATCCATGCTCTAAGCTCAACACTCTTATTTCTGACTCTCCTTGTGTTAAAGCAGACACACTTTAACCGATCCCTTTGTTTCATCATGTGAAAACCTTCCCGATAGATTCACTACATCCTGTCACTTCTCCATCTCCAGCTACCGCCCCCACCCCACTCAGATATGTAGCTCTGGTTCCCATCCCCTCTTCAAATTTGCTTCTTCAAATTGCTGAACTCTTTTACTTTAGGGATAAGCTGTCATTTTATTTTAACTTATTATTTTAAATGATTGCTGAGGTGGTCAACTTTGCCATAATGAGTGCATTGAACACCTTTTGCTGTTCTATTGTTTTGTCTGTGATGCTTCCTTGCACCACAACACCAGCAATTCAAAATGGCAGTTCCTGGGTTTTTCTTAATTTTTAGCCAATTTCATGGTAAATACTGCTGCCAACCTTGGGCCTAACTCATTGAATCGCTCTGAGCAAATCTCAGCCTTGCAGCAAATTGTTCCTGTTACATCTTCTGCCTGACCAGCCTTGAATACTGGCTCATTATATTCAAAGGTCAGCACTTGATTTAACTGCAATAAATCAGGAAGCACACCATTGAGAGTTCTAAACAGCTCAGCTTTCAACACTGTATCCTGGTATGAATTTGCAACACTATAAAATCTTCGATGAAATCTGTGTGACTCCCAGCAGACTGAACATGGACAAACTTTTCAGGAGCGAAATATGCCAAGGTTGCGAGGACTGATTGAAAACCTGAAGTTTCATCAATACCTTGCCTGATAAGGGTCTCCTTGGCTGTGGGGCTCATTGCATTTGAAGAAGTACTGAGTACTGAGTTCCTGCTTCGGCTGTAGACCGGAGGTGATTTGATATCTCTGGAAGTGCACCTTCCTCCTCTCCCATCCAAGTGCTCACATCACACCTTTGAACACATTGAAGAGCTCCAGATGGAGTTGATGTCAATATACTGCACTTCTGAGTATGCCTCGCTTTACCTCACTTTGGTTCAACCTTCAAACCTCTATGACTATGACTCTAATTTTGGGACATCTTCTAAATATTCACTTATCTCATGGTTCTTCAGACTTTGAGAAAAAAAAGCATCTTCTTTTAGACATCTCTATTGCTGCCACAAAAGAAAGATCAGACTCTCATGTGGGTTCTTCAGATACTGATACAAGCTCAGACCAGACATCTTTGCTGTTACACTTTACATGAGGTTAAGGTCATGGGACATGAGTCTTTGAACTGTAACAGGAAATTTCACCAGAACTCGGACATGTAATCACTGAGGTCACATGACATAACCATGCCTTTAAGGCACCCAGTTATATTATCAAACAGTATCACTTGAGAGAATCTGAAATTCTCCCTCCCTCACCCAAAAAGTGGCCGTGAATGTTTTACAGAGTTAGGGAGATGGTGATAGAGCAGGAAGGTAGAGATGCAATGAGATTAGCCATAAGCAGACGTAATAGGTCAAGTGCAGCTCCAATTATTTATTTGTTCTTATGTTATGTTCACCTTCTGTATGTTATGAGATTAACAATGTTGTCCTACGTTAGGGTGCAATATGAATTCTGATTGTTGAAATCAAGTGACCTATATTGTAAAAGAAAAGCTGCCACAGTTATTAAATTGTGTTTAGTCAAGTTAATCTTATATTACACTTTGAGATACATATAACAGTGGTAGTAAAATGTATTTATCGCACAGTGTAAAATCTGAAACTGATATTTACATAACAATGCGAGAGGTTGTCTGTAATAGCAATTGTCATTTTGATTTGAAAACAGTAATCTTACCAGAGAAGATGCAACGCAACTTCAGAGCAAAGGAAGTTGTTAGGCAGCCAAGTAAACAGTATGCTTCTCAGGTGATGAAACAAGGGATTAGAGAACAAGTATGTTATCCTAATCCAATTATGAAAATACCTCACTTGATACAACAATACAATGTCAGCTAACCCAGCATTTAACTTACATCACAATATCTCCACCCCATGTTTTGCCCATTCCACTCAGAGATGGCAAACTCTCAATTTTAATATGGCCTGCTCCAGGTAATGAACAAACAGAATAAATATTTATTGTCAGTTTATTTTCATGGGCAAACAAGACATTTGTTTTAATGATTTCTTATGCTGGCTCACAATCCACCTCAAAAGTATTTCCCTCTTAATCCCAGTAACAATATACATAAACACAATTATTTAAAGAATTCTCACAGATTGTACTGAAGATGACAGCAGAATAAACATGTACATAAATGGTTCGAGTGTAACATCGTGTACAATGGCTGCAACAGGTTCCATCTGACAGTTTATTGCCTTTAGCAAAGTATTACTCACTAAGCCATTGACTAGAAGACCCTTTAAAGTTTTATTCATCAAAATGCACAGCTGCAGCAATCTCGATACTGGAGTATAATTACTTTTAATGAAGGGTGTTGCACTGTGCACAAATAATGATTGATACAAAACCACTTATGAGCAAACAAAAGAAATATTATGCTCCATTAATCTCCAACAGAAATAAAAAGGTGGGATATTTCTGCAATATTAATTAGTAACACAACATCATATTTTCATCTAGGAGAAAGTGAGGACTGCAGATGCTGGAGATCAGAGTTGAAGAGTGTGGTGCTGGAAAAACACAGTCGGTCAGGCAGAATCCAAGGAACAGGAGAATCGACGTTTCAGACATGAGCCCTTTGTCAGGAATGAGGCTTGTGGGCCAAGTTTAATAAGAGGAGGTTGGGGCTGGGGGAAAGGTAGCTGAGAGTGTGATGTAGATGAAGCCGGGGGTGAAAGTGATAGGTCAGAGAGGAGGTTGGGGCAGATCGATGGGAAGGAAGATGGACAGGTAGGACAGTTCAAGAGGGCGGTGTCGAGTTGGAAGATTGGGACTAGGATAAGATGGAGGGAGGGAAAATGGGGAACTTGGTGAAATCCACATTGAACCCGTGTGGTTGGAGGGTTGCAAGACAGAAGATGAGGCGTTCTTCCTCCAGGCGTCGGGTGGTTAGAGTTTGGTGATGGAAGAGGCCCAGGACCTGCATGTCCTTGGTGGAGTGGCAGGGATCTAAAGTGTTTAGCCACAGGGTGGTGGGATTGGCGAGTGCGGGTGTCCCAGAGATGCTTTCTGAAACAATCTGCAAGGTAGTGGATCCCCAATCTCCAAACCTATCTCCCCAATATAGAGTGATATACATAAATGATTTGGAGGAAGGTGTAGATTGCCTCATCAGCCAGTTTGCAGGTGACACTAAGATTGGTAGAGTAGCAGATAGTGAAGGGGTCTGTCAGGGAGTGCAGCAGAATATAGATAGATTGGAGAGTTGGGCAGAGAAATGGCAGATGGAATTCAATCCGGACAAATGCGAGGTGATGCATTTTGGAAGATGCAATTCAAGAGTGAACTACGCATCAAATGGAAAAGCCCTGGGGAAAATTGATGTACAGGGTGATCTGGGTGTTCAGGTCCATTGTTCCCTGGAGATGGCAATGCAGGTCGATAGAGTGGTCAAGAAGGCATACAGCATGCTTTCCTTTATCGGATGGGGTATGGAGTACAAGAGTTAGTAGGTCATGTTACAGTTGTATAAGAGCTGAAAATGTGTGCTGGAAAAGCGCAGCAGATCAGGCAGCATCCAAGGAGCAGGAGAATCGACGCAAGGTGGGAGGAGGGGAAATGAGGAAATTGGAGAAATATGAGTTCAGCCCTTGTGGTTGGAGGGTTCCTAGGCGGAAGATGAGGCGCTCTTCCTCTAGCCGTCGTGTTGCTATGGTCTGGCAAAAGGCTCATGCCCGAAACGTCGATTCTCCTGCTCCTTGGATGCTGCCTGACCTGCTGCGCTTTTCCAGCAACACATTTTCAGCTCTGATCTCCAGCATCTGCAATCCTCACTTTCTCCTACAGTTGTATAAGACTTTGGTTTGGCCACATTTGGAATACTGCGTACAGTTCTGGTCACCACATTACCATAAGGATGTGGACGTTTTGGAGAGGGTGCAGAAGAGGTTCACCAGGATATTGTCTGGTATGAACGGTGCTAGCTTTGAGGAGAGGTTGAGTAAATTAGAATTATTTTCATTGGAAAGAAGAAGGTTGAGGGGAGACCTGATTGAGACCCACAAAATCATGAGAGGTGTAGACAGGGTGGATAGCAAGAAACTGTTTCCCAGAGTGGAGGACTCAAATACTAGGGGTCACAAGTTCAAAGTGAGAGGGGAAAAGTTCAGGGGAGATACATGCGGAAAGTTCTTTATGCAGAGAGTGGTGGGTGCCTGGAACGCGTTGGCAGCGGAGATGGTATGGGCGGGCACGATTGCAGCATTTAAGATGTATCTGGACAGATACATGAATAGGCAGAGAGCAGAGGCATACAGATCCTTAGAAAATAGACGGCAGATTTAGATGGAGGATATGGATCGGTGCAGGCTCGGAGAGATGAAGGCCTGTTCCTATGCTGTAATGTTCTTTGTTCTTTGTTTGTTGTTCTAGAGGAGACCACATTTAGTGCAACGGATGCAGTAGATGAAATGTGTGGAAGTACAGGTAAATTTCTGATGGATCTGCAAGGAACCTTTGGGGCCTTGGGTGGAGGTGGGGGCGGAGGTGTGGGCGCAGGTTTTGCACTTGTTGCAATGGCAAGGGAAGGTGCTGGGAGGGGAGCGTGGGTTGGTTGTGGGGGTGGGGGGGTGCGGGGGCGGGGGCATGAACCTGGCAAGGGAGTTGCGGAGGGAATGGTCTCTCCAAAACGCAGGTAAGTGTGGGGAGGGGAAGGTCCTTGCCTTCAACCTCACCAATCTCCACATACACTGCATCATCCTCTGCCATTTCCACCACCTACAAACAGACCCCACTACCAGAGATACATTTCGCTCAGTGAATGAAAACATTTAAGTTTTCAATTCCAACCTTGACGTGTACCAAGTTCCGGATTCCCATGGAGGTATCAGAATCTTAGCAGAACTGGACTTTACCTCAATTATTTGGCTGTGGAACTTAAAGAAATATGTTGAGTTATTCCCATCAATGTGCTGGTTAAAATGGACCTTATGTTTAAAGTTAAAAGTTTGTCCATTTGGATTTACCTTGTCACCGGCTAATTGTTGTAAAATTGTAATGCAATACTGCCATCTCCTGGTAAAGATAAAAACAAACTGTTGCCAATGAAAAATAAATCAATTCAGAGGGAAAGCAGCAACATCTAGGCCAGATCTAATGAAACATGAAAGATATTTCACAAAACTCATCTTGATTTAGAACTTCTTATATTTTACCCAGTGTAATGAGGCCTTTGTAATATGTTTACTTTTGAAAAGATTAGTGCAGGCAATGAGTCAAGTTCCGACATTCAATTTGCACTAGATTACTTCATCACAGCTGAGGTGGCAGTAGGTTGCCTATGCAATTCCTTATAGTTATCCAATGATTTCAGATGAAAGTGGATTTGTGGATGAGTTGGAGAAGATTAAATGGTCAAAGACTCCCTTTGATCAAATATCTTAGTGTTCACACCCTAGGCTTGTCTCTGAAGTAGCCCCTTGACAAGTTACTGCATGGTGCTTTACATGCTCACAGTGATGTACTGTTCTTACAGAGCCCATCTGCTGCTGAAACATTCACACGTGTCTTTGACATTTGCATTAGTGAATATTCCAGTGCTTTTCCTGCTGGCCTCCCATTCTCCTCCATCTATGAATGTTAGTTCATCCAAAACTCCTCTGCTCATATCCTATTCTGCACCAAGTTCTCCCATCCATCAGTCTGTCTTCTATAACTCACATCGATTCCCAGTTAAGCAATTTTAAGAATCATCCCCTTGTGTTTACATCCCTTTGTGACTTCACTCTTCTGTAAGTTCCTTCAATAATCAGCTTGTGGTGCCTTGCATATTATCTACTTTGACTGGGCACCTCCACAATAACTTTGAGCTATCTGCTGTATGAGATGACTGTAGCATCTGCCCAGGGCTAATCTTGCTTTTGATTGTCCAGATGCTTCACACCCGTTTCACTACCATAAGGAGTTGGTATCAGCAAAATCCTGCACAATACTTCTTGGAGAGCAAGTGGACTCTGTTTGGAGTAGGCATTTTCAATTCAATGGGAGTGGAATCCAATCTAGGAAAATGAAGAATTATAAATGTGGAAGACAGCAGACTCCAAGGGCAATGCGTCAATGTCCTGGTGTTTGAAGTGAAAAGCAGGAGAGATATTCTATACACATCAGGAACAAGACCTTCCAGACACAGAGTCACAGAGGTGGGAGCAATGCCTTTAGAATTTGGATGCAATTTTTCTAGAAGTTCAATTACCTCAAAACAGTGCTGAAGGCCACTGAATGCACCTTCAAATATTATATCCCACCAACTGTACAATAAGGTGGCATGGTGGCTCAATGGTTAGCACTGCTGCCTCACAGCACCAGGGACCTGGATTTGCCTCCACCCTGTGTGGAGTTTACCAATTCTCTCCGTGTCTCTGTGGGTTTCCTCTGGATGGTCCAGTTTCCTCTCACAATCCAAACATGTGCAAGTATGTGCTAAATTGCCCATAGTGTCCATGATGGTGGATTAGTCACCAGGGTTACCAGTATAGGATAAAAGGACTGGGTCTGGGTGGGATGCTTTTCAGAGGGTCATTGTGGATTTGATGTTCCATTTGGCCTGCTTCCACACTGCAGCGATTCGATACTATTCAGACCATTCAACAACTCCCCAGCATTCAGTTCCACTCATCACAATTCCTCCCTGACAGCATTGTTATACCATAGCCTCAGACACTTACCATTGCTGTAAGCTTCAAACATACACCCTGCAGCTAAAATACCCTGCCAGCTATTCAATCATGGTAGTCATATCATCCACACACACTGCACAACGCTCAATTCCCTTTACCTTGCTGAACAAGAGAGTGGATAAATAGAAACAGCTGCAGTGATCTGGTGGCTGGGAGTGGTGCTGATGCTACTGCATTTCCTGTCCTCCTCTGTGTCACCTCTGCTCATTCTCCCTCACATGCTAAAGATTCATACTTATTCCAAGAGGAAAACTTTTCATTGCACCCATTGCCAAGAGCAAAACGTTTTGGCAGGTAGGTTGGAATCAGGACAAAAATCCAGCAGCATAACCACTCCTTGTTGACTTCAGAAACTGACTAAAAGCTGTAGAAATCATTGCTTCAATATTTTCAGTGGCAGTCATGGAATAAAAAATACACCCAGTAGCTAGCCTGTAAGTAAAGGATAATCCCTTTAAACAGCAGTGGCAATAGTTGTCAAAGATTGGCATTAGGTGAAGCACTGAGCCTCAAAACGGCAGTGCTAACATTGTTTAAAGACAGGGTGTACCCACTCTCCATACTAGTTTAGAGTGCAGAACAGCTATTTAGCAATGATACCCAGTGTGGAACAGGAAGGGACAGAGTGTACTGTGCAGACTCAAGCACCTCCTCTGAGACTAACGCACACTATATCCTTCAGTCTCTTGTATCCACCCTGTCATATTGACACTTAACTGTCTACAAGCCATTACCTTTACTGGCAGCATTGAGTATGAAACACAAGCTGCTGCGTTGCTTTTCTGCAGCCGGGTTCTAAGATGGTCCAGGCACCCACCCTACCCAGTTTCACTTTGAAAACACAAATGTAATCTAGAGCTTACAATGAAACATTTGGAGCTTTTCAGTAGGAAAACAGACAAGGAACATACCCAGAGCAGAGACCGAAAATCAAGTCGCCAAGTATGTGCTTGCTCTATGTAGTCAAATATCTGAAGGGTCAAGTACTTTAATTGGGGTCAGTTAGCTCAGCTGGCTGTTTGTAATGCAAAATAATTCCAACAGCATGAAGGACACTCTCTTTCAAACTCTCCTTTTGCCTGAGGCTTGGTGACCCTCAGGTTAAACCACTAGCAGTCATCTTGCTCTGTCTCTCTCACTCTTGCTCTCTACAGCCCTATGGTCTAGTAGGAGTATGCTGACTTCTCTTTTTATTCAGAACAGCAAAGTTAACAACTTGCCTTTTGAGGAGGGAGGATTGGATTATTAAAAATTATTTACATGATGAGAAATTGATTTTTAGGAATTTCACCTAATTAATGAAATGATAAACATTCCTGATGAAGGGCTTATGCCCGAAATTTCGACTCTCTTGCTCCTCGGATGCTGCCTGACTGGCTTTGCTTTTCCAGCACCACACTCTTTGACCTATTCTTGCCTCCTCTACCAGCAGTAATTTCCCCCCTTATATCTCTCCACAAATGTTCCCTGACCTGCTGAGTTGTTCCAGCATTGTTGTTATTTTCAGATTTCCAACATTTGCAGTATTTTGATTTTGTCTTGAAACAAATGTTCCCAAGAAAGCTGTGTGTAGCCTTTTTTAATATGCACTGGAAACAACTGAGTTATCAATTCAGGTCCTTGGTGATCCCTGAGCAGCTATTCCCAACATACACGTCAATGTCTTTCCCAAGATGTCATCTTGTGATGGACATGGATTAACTAGTCATGCATCTTAGAACTAATCTTGGCCATTTAAGAGACTCCTTTGTTCTGGGGGAGAAACATCCTTAAATATCTCTAACAGCAATGAACAAGCTTTAAGAATGAGAATCCACAAAACCCTTTCTGGTCCAGGGAGGGTGATTGGAATTACCAGGCCCTGGACCTAAACAGCATTAAGCATTTTGTTTTATTGATACTTACCAGCTCTAACCTTTCTGTAGCATATACCATTGGAAAAATGAATTGAATAACTCCTTGGAAATCACAATGAGTGAGTTGCTGTTTTCACAAGGAGCAGTACATACGATTCAATAACTTTTGATGATTTTCAATTTACAGCATTTCTCTTTCTTGCTATAAGTAGTATGCATTAATAACCATAGACATCAGTAATTTGGCAGGAATATTTTAGCTATTATTGCCTCTTATGGATACCCAGGCTGAGATTATGGGCTAACCATATAAATCTTGTGGGTGAGTACTTGCATCTAATATCTACTGACAGGGAATATAAAAATGTTAAAACTCATGTTCTATTTCCATTATAATAAAACTCCTTTCCCACTGCCGGGCAATAAAGATGTCAATCGTTTAGATCCTTTAAAGTACCAACATGAGAACCTGCAAGCATTTGAAATCACTTTATCTTCAGTAAATAAATATTGTGCAGATGACAGAAAAGAATGAGAGCCGGAGTTGTGATTCGGGTAGTGCTTCCTGTGAGCTGCAGCTGTTTCAACACTCTAATGGATGGCTGACCTCTCATTATGCATGTTTAGAAGTTTTCTTAAAATAAAAAAATTGTGAATGAATGACTGTGTCCTTTTATATAATGTGGGTCTGAGGGAAAGGAGGAAGAGTGATAAGTAAGGGTTAGATGTCTTATTGATTTTATCATAACTGGATGAAATTACTGAGAACCAAGGTGGCTGTTTTAAATAGTACCCAGCAGTTCCTGTGGCTCCCTCCAAACACTTTCCAGTGGCAGTGAGTCCAACTTCACTTATTCATTTCAGAATGAAAATCCCAAATTTTACCTGCTCTTTCCCCTGAGGCAGATCCACCGAGCCTGGAAACATCCTAATACCTACCTCCAGCCTCGATGATGAAATTCCAGTCTTTGGTTTTGATTTTCGTCTTTACTCTTTCCTTTCCTCTACTTGAAAGAGCATCTTAATCTTAGTAGAACTGGATACACATAAGGAAGACTTACAGTGACTTCAGTGTTTAACGTGCCAGATACTGTGTGAATGTTATTGTGAAAATGTTCTCACAGGTTTTACAAAATTCAATCACACAAATATACAAAGTTGCCAATGAGTCATCCCCTGGAAACACTTTCAAATGTGTTAATTCAATTTTCTCAAACTAAAATGAATACTATATAACAGCATTTGTAATTGGAAAGCACACATATTTGAAGGTTCGAAGCTGATTTTCAGAACCTCTATCCCTAAAATACCTCATTTCTGTTACTTTCTAACTTTTTACAAGTTTATGAACTGCAATTGAAAAAAATAAGTTGGTAGCCTGAAACTTTCAGCTGGAGACAATGCTTCAAGCTTATTAAGAATAAAGTGTGGTCTGCATTATTCAATCTGTGAACTGACAGTGGAGCAGAAGATAGATTGGATCCATGGTTAAATCATCTCTATATTTTTGAAGCTAAATCTTTTGATGTGGGCTAGTTTGCTCAGATGGCTATATGGCACTCAGCTTGTTCACTAAAACCTACCTCCAAAGTAAACAAAGGGCATCTGTTCCTGAGGTTCATAGACCCACAGAATCCCTACAGGGTGGAACAGGCCCTTCGGCCCAACAAGTCCACACCGAACCACTAAAGATTAACCCATCCAGATCCACTCACCTAGCCTAATATTGTCCTCTGACCTAACCTACACATCCCTGAACACTATGGGCAATTTAGCATGGCCAATCCATCTGACCTGCATTGGATTGTGGGAGGAAACCAGAGCACCCAGAGGAAATCTACACAGACACAGGGAGAATGTGCAAACTCCACACAGACAGTCACCCGAGGTTGGAATTGTACCTGGGTCCCTGGTGCTGTGAGGCAGCAATGCTAACCCCTGAACCACCGTGCCACATTGTTGCCATGTGTCCTTGTAGTGGATGACAAGACTGATGAGTAGTCAAGCCCATTTGGACAGTTGCGAGCAGTCGACTTTTCCATAGCTAGCCACAAGTCCTGCAGAGTGTTTTATACACTCTCAAATCGATGCACACTTATACTTGTGCTCATATTGGAGCCGCCTTTGATGTCCAAGCTTGAAGAACAGCAAGAATAATACTTTAAGATCAACTCCTCAAGACTTCCACGAGATTAACTCACGCATTCACTGTGTCTTTAGCATAGAAACAATGGTCCCAAGGTGTTGACACACAGCACAGAAATCTGAAAGTCTTCCCAAGTTATGTTAAAATGTAAATTTCCATATACCTGGAAGACTAAATACAAAATAATGCAAATATATTCCTGTATCATGGTGAGTAAAACACATATTATCACCACTGACTCATTGATACAAGGAGTTGACATCTCTGCAAAGTACTTGAAAGATGAAAGGTTAATGCACAATGAATCACTCCAGTGGAATTTATGTGCATGTATCATTGGAAAACTTACATAAACCTTGAGAGCATATTTATTTAATGACAGTTCGGGTATGTTGTTGATATGTCACTCTCTCTGCAAGACAGTTTTACTGAAGCATTACTGATAAAAGTTCCAGATTTGATGTGGATAAAGGACTGAAGTTTATGTTTCTTTGATTTGCTAGATCGTTTTGAGCAGGAATTTGAAAATAAACTGAAAAAACAGTTCTGTCACAAACAGTAATAATTATATTTACAAATGCAGATAGGCACACTTTTATCAGAGTTTTGATAAGGCCTTAAGACCATAAGATATGGAGCCAGAATTGCCCATTCAGCCCAGCAAGTCTGCTCCACTTTGGCTGATCATGCGTGATATATTTCTCAACTCCATACTCCTCCCTGTAACTTTTGATCCCCATACCGATCAAGAACTTATCTTTCTCTGTCTTAATGACTTGGCCTCCACTGTCCTCTGCAACAATGAATTGTACAGATTAACTACCGTCTGGCTGAAGAAATCCCTCTTCATCTCAGTTCCAAAGGGTCATGTCTTCACTCTCAGGCTGTGCCCTAGTCTCTTCTACCAGAAGAAAGATCTTCTCCACATTCCACTCTATCCAGGCCACTCAGTATTCTGTAAATTTTAATGCCCTCTCAATCTTCTCAACTCCCTGGAGTACAAGCTCAGAGTCCTCAACTTCTCCTCATATAACAGCATCCCTGGGGAGATTCTTGCAAATCTCCTCTGGATCTGTCTAATGCCAACACATCCATGTTTAGATATGGGGATAAAAATTACTCACAATATTCCAAATGCAGTCTGATCAGAGCCTTGTACAGCCTCAGCAGTACATTTCGGCTCTTGCATTCTAGCCCTCTTGAAAGGAATGGTAACATTGCATTTGTCTTGCTAACTGCCAACTGAACCTGCATGATAACCTTAAGAACGTTCTGAACTAGGAATTCTAGATCTCTTTGTGCTTCAGATTTCTAAAACCTTTCCCCATTTAGAAAGTAGTCTATGCCTCTTTTGCCCACTGTCCTAACTTATGAAAGCCTTCTACAGCCTCCCCACTTCCTCAACACTACCTGTCTCTCCACCTATATTTATGCCATTTGCAAACTTAGCAATAATGCCCTCAGTTCTTTCATTCAGATTGTCAATGTATAACGTGAATGGTTATGATCCCAATATGAACCCTTTCCGAAATCCACAAGTCACTGCCTGCCAATCTGAAAAAGACCCCTTTATCCCCAATCTCTGCCTTTTGTCAGTGAGCAAATCCTCTATCCATGCCAGTATCTTGCCCCTAACATGATGGGCTCCTATCTTATTTAGCAGCCTCCTGTGCAGCACATTGTCAAAGGCCTTCCGGAAATCCAGATAGATCACATCTTTTGTCAAACTTGCTCATTAACTCCTCAAAGATTATTTTGTTTCTTAAACCACAGCCACCAAGTGCAATATTTCCATTAAACTAAAGCTTTACAATTTAAAGAAATATGACTTAGTACTTCTTTCCATGCTTATTTGGCACCATTACAATGTTCTGGTCACTAAAGTAAAGGCTATAGCCAGACCATTCTGCAAGATAACATTGGAACAAAAAGAGTAAACTCTAGTTAAGCAGTAGTGAATGAATATCTAAGGCTGTTGTCATAGAATTTTATGATACAGTTCCATAATTTCTGTACTGGCTCCTCACAAGTACTAGCAGTTTGTAGATTAAAATGTTTATAAGTATCCATGAAACCTCAAAAGATCAAATAATGACAATTTTTTTAAAAATGTCACTTTTATTTCATAAATTTACTTTATATTTAAGCTTTCAAACATTTGAGAGTGCATATCGGGAACAAAGATTAACAAAGATTTTTTTACATGAAGGTGTACAATAGCATAGCACATATCATCAAATAAAAGATACAAAAACATCACAAGAACATGAAATCAGGGCCAGGCCACATAGCCTCTCAACACTTGAGAAGATCATGGCTGATCTGTGACTTAACTCCACAGAAACCACCTTTGCCTGACTTCTTTTAATATCTTTAGCCAACAAAATCGATCATTCTCAGAGTTAAAATATACTAATCTCTTACTCACCCTTGAATTTGTTAGCAACTTACATACACAATTCTGAAAATAAACACATTTTTAACAGTCAAACAATACTGTCAAATACTGTTTAGGAGCAGCAGCCTACATTACATTTGAGGTTATACTTTCCTCACATTCCCTCAGTAATGAGCAGTGTATAAGTCACAGAACATTCAGTCTTAATTTTCAAAAGGGATTTGAATATATACGTGAAAATAAATGCTTTTCTGGTCATTGCAGAGTCTGGGGCTAATTGAATAGCTCATCCAGCAGTATAAAATGAGCTGACAAGTCATCATTTGAGTTGTATGATTCTATAATCTAAGTTTTTTTTAACAGAGTATGAAATTATGTTTTGTCTGTAGAAACGTTACTGGTCTGGACAAACAATTAATAATAGAATATATTGTTAATTGCGTTTGTCTAGCAATGACAACAGATGTTAGGTCAACAATTTATCTTATCAATGATTAAACCATTCAGATCAGGAAAATGCCAAGTTCAGCCCCTATACTGAATTAGCTGAACTCAACTTGGCAGAGGATGCTCAGCACTAATGGGTCTCAGGGAGCAAATGAGCTAAGGATCCCACTCCTAGTGAGCGTGTAGCTGTGTACATTTTGTGTGGTAAGCTAGAAATGAACTCTGCTATAACATATCCTTCATGGCTTACTGCTACTCTTGGCTCACTAATGCTCTCTTGATTGAGGGACTGAAATGTCCAGCACATTATGCCTCAGCAAGAAATGAATATGCTCATGAGAAAAACGTTAATATATAGAAATCATTTAATTATGTATCAGTCCTGGTCTTTCATTCTTATATAGCCATCTTGCAGACACCTACATTGTGAAAGACTTACAATTATATTGCACTTTTCACAACTTCAGGAAATTCTGAAGCGCATTTTTTTTTTTCTTTACTATTTTATGGAAAATGGGTGTCATTGGAAAGGTCAGCACTTGATGAAGATACATAATTGCTCCTAAACTGAGTGGCTTGTTAGGCCATTTGAGAGGGAAATTCAGAGCCAGACTGGAGAAGGCCAATAAACGTAGTGAACTGGACAGATTTTTAAAACAATTGACAATAGTTTCATGGCACCATTTTTGAGATTAGCTTTCAATCTAAATTTTTTTAACTTAATTTAAACTTCACCAGCTGCCATCTGGGATTTGAATGCACGATCCCACCATTTGTCTGGCTCTCTGGATTGTTAGTCCAATAGACAACATCTTAAAATTTTTTGAAGCATATTCATTGTTATAATGTAGGAGATAATTTGAATAGAGCACAGCTTTTGATAATGGCCAGACAAACTGTTTCAGATGTATCTTTGCTGTGACAACTTGTAGACCCACCTGAGAAAGCAAACGCGGCCTGTGTTTCACAGGTCAACTAACAAATGGTACCACAACAATGCAGTACTCTCTTAGAACTACACTTAATTATCAGCGTTCATTTTTGTTATTGAGTCTCTCGAGTTAAATTTAGTTTCACAACCTTCAGACTCAAAGACCATAATGCAACAAAATGAACAGGGCCCAAAACCATGCTGTTGAAATTTCAATTAAAAACGGATACTTTTATAACCTGACATTAAGAGGAAGGGATTATAATTATGTTTGTACAACTGCATTTCCAGTCAATGCCCAGAAGAAATGACATTAATGAATGACATCTGAACCCACTTCAAAACCCATCCACCAGGACAGAGTTAAAATCAGACTGCAAAATGTATTTGGATATTCAGTAGTCTGTCCACCTTACATACAGAATGATGATTATGCAGCTTTGATTTGTTGTTGTCACATCGAATTATTCATGGCATTGGAAATCTGAGTTTCCTGTGTTTTTGCTCTTGCATAATGCAGAGAAAAGGGAATAGATCTGTTAGGTCAGGTTTCTGTCCCATTGTTCTTCAATTGCACTTATTAAATTGGCTAGATGTTATGCAATTTGAAGTAGATGAGAATGTAGAGTTAGAAAAGTAAACACATCAGCCATGATCTTATTTAAGGTTGCAGCAGGTGTGAGGGACCAAATGGTCTATTGCTGCTCCTAATTCCTCCATTCATAGGTCATATATCCCATGGTATTACAAGAGATGGACAAAGTGTTTGAGACTCAGGTGAGCACTCCGATGTCAATAATGAAGGAGTGATGAGAATAGCCTTGCCTTTGCAGGAATTGTGATGGCAAAACTATCGAGTGTTAACTGTCATTCCACCACTGAAGTTAGCACCAACTCTGAGAGTCTTCACGTGCAGAATTATGAGGGAATCTATCAATTGCTGTCAGAGATTCAATACTCTACAATCATTTAGAAATCATCAAGTTGGGGAGAATAGTCTTCCTTCACTGGGAACACAATGAAATTGTACTAATCATAAATATAGATAAGTTCAGACAAAAGGAACATAGGAACAAGAGCAGACCTTTCAGCCCTTCCAGTCTGATCCACCATTCAGTGAGATCACGGCTGATCTGTGGCCTAAATCCATATATCTGCCTTTGGTCCATATCGAAAAAAAATCTCAGATTTAACCTAACATCTAGCATTAACTTTTATTTGTGGAAGAGAATTGCAAACAACTACCACTCTTTGTGTGTAGAAGTGCTTCCTAACATCTCTCCTGTATGGTCTGGCACTGATTTTTTGACAATGTCCCTAGTTTGAGAATCCCTAACCAGTAGAAATAATTTGTATTTATCTATCTGTCTTTTCCTGTTAACATAAAGTCATAGAGTAATAGAGATGTACAGCACAGAAACAGACCCTTCAGTCCAACTCATCCATGCCAACCAGATATCCCAACCCAATCTAGTCCCACCTGCCAGCACCCAGCCCATATCCTTCCAAACCCTTTCTATTCATATACCCATCCAGATGCTTTTTAAAAGTTGAAATTGTACTAGCCTCCACCACGTTCTCTGGCAGCTCATTCCATACACGTACCACCCTCTGCATGAACAAGTTGCCCCTTAGGTCATCTAATCACCCCTTAACCTTTTCAAATTCAAGAGAAAATAGGCCTAATTTGTATCATCGCTCTTCATAACTTAAATCCTAAAGTCTGGATATCATTCTTATAAACTTACGCTGTACTCTCTCTGAGACCAATATATCCTTCCTAAGACCCATTCTAGTGGGAAAGATAATCATATAAGTATACAAATTAATACAAAGTTTAGGTCAATTCAACCATCACATATCCTGATGTTAAGATCAGTACACTTTATAATCATTGTCTCAACTTCAAAAAATTGAAAATTATTCCCAAGCAGTACTTTTCTCTTTTATAATTTCTGGTGTTTTTGCAAAATTATTAATTCCATTTTGGATCTCTTTGTCAAATGTTGGTGGCAGATAGGAACACAAATTATGCTTTGTTTAGAGAATATGTTGAAGTAAAGGAATGATAATTCTGACATTATCTCTGCAAATCGCATTTATCATAATCGCATCATCAGTGTAAAGTTTACCAGATTATCTGGCACATACTCTGTAATGTATTTGTTTATCATTTTTTTTCTTTCATCAATCATTTAATACTCAGTTATAATCTGGAATTAATACATCAAAACATCCTTCGGGGCGATTTCCATCGGTCTTTTCTGTTCTCTTTCTCTTGTATAATTTGCATGTTGATATGCATAGACAATTCCAATTGTAGTGACATTAAGAGCCAAAGACAGCAAGATAAGCCAAAATGAATAATCATAATTATCAACCTTAAGCCTGAATGTGGCCAGGCCTTCTTGAATTGAATTGCTTATCAATACTGTGGATAAATTGTTCACTGATGTATTCACTGCAAATAGAACCATTGCCAGAAATGTTGAAACACCTGAAAGAAATATGTTTATTGTATTATTTAATATGTAAAGAATTATCAATACTAGAAGTCATTTAATCTTTTATGCATTTTCTGAATAATAGCTCATCTTTTAACAATGTTGAGAATGAAAATCACAAATTTTAATTGGTTCCACCAAACTTCAAAAGAAAAAAAAAAGTTTGCTCTATTTACATGCATTCTTTCTCTTTCTATTTGTTACAGTTAGGTTTTCTAAGCTGACTTAGCCAGTGACTGAAAAATGTAAATCAAATTTTCCAAATCCTAATTAAAAAGGAAGATCATTGACTACAGTAAACAAATGAAACAAACTTATTTTAAACAGTTTCATGGGAGGTAGATTCAGAACAGAATCTAAACAGTTCTCCACAGAGAGAGGTGAAGGAACAGGAAACGCATCTTGGTGGTTAGTTAAGAGAATTATTGATCAAATGTTTGAAATGAGTCACTTGATTGTGTTGGCTTCTGGTAGAAACTTGGTCAAAACACATCAGGAGGTAATTAAAGTATTTTCAAAATTGAGGTTTAAGAAGAAAACAAATATTTATTTCAAAATAGCATTGCAATCAACAGCAGTAACATGCTTGCTTTTCTATACAAGTATTCATTTTAGATTAGAGGATTTTATTGAAACTTTATTATTTGATCATCCAGACTTCTCTTCAATTTTAAATTACAGCACAAAAGAAACATCAATATAAATGAAAATTTGTTAGGTAATCTTTTCCGTAATACTTGTGCGTGGGTGGATTAGATTACTTGTAAACAGTGACACCATTTAGATTGAAAGTCAAACCAGTAGATTACTGGTGGCACTTTAAGTTTGAATCAAATGATCATCACTTTAATAAATCCTATTCTCGAGACTTGAGCACAAAATCTAGACTGACACTTCTAAGGGAATGTTGCATTGTCAGAGGTATTGTTTTTCAAACATAATGTTAAACAAGATGCTTAGGTTGATATGACAGGTATTGTTCAAAAAAGAGCAAAGGAATTTTACCATTTTCCTGATGAACATTTATCTCAAAGCAATACAATTAATAAAACCATTTAATTTGTCATTTATCCCACTGCAAATTAGCTGTTTCATTTCTGAACTGAAAACAGAAAATGCTGGAAATCACAGCAGGTCAGGCAGCATCCATGGAGTAAGAGCAAGCTAACGTTTCCAGTCCAGATGACTCTTCATCAGACTTGGCCAGCTCTGACAAAGAGTCATTGAGACTCGAAATATTAGCTCCAAGGATGCTGCCTGACCCACTGTGATTTCCAGCATTTTTAGTTTTTAGTATAGATTCCAGTATCTTCAGTAATTTGTTCATACAAACTTTTTAATCTCCCTGTGTCACAAGGGACTGCATTTCAAAAATAGAGGACATTTCAGTAGGACATTCTTGACGGAGTAGACAATGCAGTGTGAATCTAAGTTACTTCTTCCTTGATCCTTATAAAACTATTTCATTAAAAATATGTGCTTTAACAATATAAACTTTTTAGCAACCAGTCAAACTTCTGCTTTTCAGAAGTGTTTTAAGAGAAGCTTTCCTAGATGTTTACCTATCAATAAAAAGTATTCCATTAATTTGTACTCAAAGAAGACAAAAAACCTTGCTGTGTTAAGCCATCCACATGTCCATACTGATTCATTACACTCTTCAACAGAAGACAAAGTAACAAAATATTTGACTGTGTAACCAACATGCAAAAGTAAACATTAAATACTGGAGTTTATTTGAGCTTATTTGAAATAGCAAGCCAACAATTCAATTTTTTTTTCAAAAAATCATTCAAGTACCAGTTGATTCATTCATACTTACAACTTATGGAGCTACAGGTGTAAACTCCGACTGGCCCACAGATGTTCTCATATGGATTACTGATGCTATTATACAGGGTGACTATGGCACTTAGCAGTGTAAACAACATCCCAAGCACAATGAACAGGATAACTAGGATGTGGATTACTCTTGCAGTGTTTGCATTTTTAAAACATTCCAAAACTGAAAGAAAAGGCACACAACAATAGGCAGATGTTATGTTTAATATCTTGCAAAACAAAACTCATGAAAACAATTATTCATTATCTGCAATATTTGAAAAATTCTACACAATTACATTTTACCTGAAGGTGCGGAACAAGTGAAATTTATAATGTTTAATGGCTAATCATCCTCCCTTGAACTATGAAATATGATGTAACTGCTATTTTGAGATGACTATTATTTTGTTAATTAGCTTATTTGGTCTGCTATTGATTAGCTATTATTTAAAACAATTGAAACAATCTTGTGAGGTATATTCCTGCTCTGTGATTAAGTGCTGAATTAGCCGATTATAACTGACGTTGGTTTGGTGCACCAGCTCCACTCTTCACTGGTAATAACAGAATTTAAATTTGAGTCAAGTGATGGCATGGCTAGTTACAGAGGAACCTCGATTATCTGGCATTTGATTAACTGAATTTCGGATTATCCAAATAAGATCACAAGGTCCCAATGTTTGACTAGCAATGTTATCCAGCATTCAATTATCTGACATTTGCTTAACTGAATGAAATACTCCCCACCTCTCTCCTTCGGATAATTAAGGTTCCTTTGTGTATGGGGTTTAGACTATATCTGGCTTAATATTAGAAACAATTCAGCTACGTTTGTCAACAAATAATAACAATACTTACTTAAACAATCATGCGAAGGTAATTGACTAAAACAGACTCAGACTGTGCATAGATGGGCATGGTTTATATTCTAACATTGCAGACTGAATAAAGAAACAAGATACCTCTTATCCCTTTGAGCCTGATCCGCCATTCAATAAGATCATGGCTCTTCTCATTTTAACCTCAACTCTGCTTTTTTTTAAAATTAAAGATTCTGCATTCACCGTCTTTTAAGGAAAGGAATTCCAAAGACTCTCAACCCTCTAAGAGAAAAAAACAAATGTTTCCTCATCTTTGTTTTATATGGGTGGCTCCTTATTTTTAAATTATGATCCCAAGTTCGAGATTCTCCCACAAGAGGAAACATCTTTCTAGTATCTACCTGATCAAGCCGCTGTTCTATGTTGCAATTAAATCACCTCTGACTGTTATAAATCCTGAGGTTATGGGCCTTGCGTGTCTAACCTACTCTCATAAGGCAAACGCTCATTCTAGGTATTAGCCCAGTAAACCTTTTCAAAACTGCTTCCAACGCAATAACATCCTTCTGCAAATGCGGTGATCAGTACTGTACACTGTATTCCAGTCTCACCAATGTCCTATATTACTAAAGCATAACCTCCCTACTCTTACATTCAATTCCCCTCACAACAAACCATCACATTCTATTAACTTTCCTGAATATTTGCAGTACCTGCATAACTAACTTTCAGTAATGCATGAACTAGAACATCGCGATCTCTCCACACCTCAGAGCTCTGCAACCTCTCACTAATTAAGTAATTTATTTTTATTTTATTATTTTTGCCAAAATGGACAATTTCGTGCTTTCCTAAACTGTATTCTATTTGCCAGACTTTTGTCAACTCACTTAACTTATCCATAATTCTTTGTGGCTCCTCCTGTCTTCTTCCCAATTCATTTGCCTACGTATTCTTGTGCCATTAAATATTTAGCTAGCATACCTTCCAGTCCTTCATCCATATCATTGATATTAAATTACCTAACTTAAGCCAAATATGGTTACAAAATAAAAGCTCTATCACCCCATAGGAGATAAGAAATAGCTAATGCAATCAAAAGGTTCCACAGATTTCTCAGATATCTTATCCCCTCCAGACATTACAAAATCTCAATAAAAATGCAAAATGGATCACAATTCTTCACTATCAATGACACAATCTTGAAATTCCCTCTAAGGCTGCTCCACAATAGACTGCTTCAAACTCTAGTGATTCACCTTCCTTTCCTGGGGTTGTAGTCCCTTGGATTCTTGGAAACTGCATTTCAGCACTTACTCACAAGTGCCATTTCACCATTCACTTAAGCTCCATTAGTTAGATCTGCCCCTGGAGTTTTCCTCATCTCTCATACCAATCGGTTTCACAAAGCAAATACTACTTATTGTAAGCCTTCAAATTCCCCTCATTGTTTCACTGAACTACCAACTTCTTTCAATCTCTTCACAGCTCCTACGACTTCCCTAAGCGTTCATCACACAGATGTATGCAACTGTACTAAGACTCCCCTGGGCATCAGCTACACTGAACCCTTATAGATCAGTTGTCTTTTTTTACACAGCTAACAGCAATCCTGTCTAGTATGGAATCTGCTTCTCTCTCTCTCTCTCTGCACACATGTACTGACTTCCAGTTTCACTGCCTGTCATCTTTAAATGCCTCCTTAGTGACCCCAAGAATGTACTCAAGTAACATATTGAAACATTTGCAACAAGCCCTGCATCTATTGCTAGACAGAATTGGATGCAATTAATATTTTGGAACAGTCAAGTGTAATAAACCCTTAGAACTCAGTTTTTTAACTGTAAATATTTTCACAGAGTGCTAGTTTATAGCACAAATTGCATGCAACAAAAAGCAAAAATTCATCTCACTGGACCAAGCTATTGGAAATATATTTTGCTGTTTGTAACCAAGTTATAAAACAAAGGATTTGATGACTAAAATAAAAAAGTAATCTTATATCTACCTCAATTTATTTAGTTGCTGGAATGTGTTTTTTTATGATTAGTCTAATAGGTCATTAAAATGATTTTTTTTAAAATCAAAAGCAATCTGCAACACGTTTTGTATATTTTCATTTCTATGAAATCATAGATCTGGGATCCAATTGATTAAATCCATAATTCTAAAGTACATTTTTATTAAATTTAATTTTATTTCATATTTAATGGAGGGATAACATCGATGCTTTTTCAAGAAGCATTAAATTATCAATCACACATTGAAGAAAATAGGGTGAAAAAGACTTATACTGTCACTAAGAGACAAAATGGTTACTGTGTTTCGAAATATTATAAGATGGAGAACGTTTAAAAGAGATATACAATTTTGTTGCCAAGATGGAAGGTTTGAGTTATAAAGAAAGGCTGGGAATTTTTTCACTAGAACACATGAAGTTGAGGGTGATCATGTAAAAGCTTATAAAATACTGAGGGGTATAGGTAGAGTTAATGGTAGTTGTCTTTTCCCTAAAGGGCTTATTTTTAAAGTGCGAGGAGAGAGGTATTTTTTAAAAATGACAGGCAATTTTTTTACACAGTGGGTCGTTCACATTTGGAATGAGGAAGTGGTGGATGTGGGTGCAATTACAATGCTTAAAAGTTATTTGGATAAGTACATGAAATGGAAAGGTTTGGAGGGATATGAGCCAGGAGCAGGCAGGTAGACTAGTTTAGTTTGGGATTATATTCAATCTGTTTGGAATGAAGAGTCTGTTTCCATATTGTGTGACTGTATGACTCCATGCAAATCTAATATACTTTGTGAATTTGCCTTATAATAATGTAATACTCCAGGGCAAAACCTGTCCCACTTTCCTACAGTCAGTTGTAGTGGTCTCCTAGTGGATCTGGCACCATCCATTTTCAAGTCAGCGGTCTCCTGACTGGAATGCCCCAGCCTGTTTCAGTAGCAGCAGAGATATCTGGGGCACCAGATGGTCCTGATGAGTGATAGAAATGGGATGGCCAGCAGGAAGACAGAACTTAAGACAGGACTTCAACTCCTTTTTCAACATTTCCATGTAGGTAAGGCATGGCCAGGGAGAGGAATCACAGTTAATGTGGAAAGACAACATTAGGCCTCATCACCTCACTTTCCTGCCACGTAATGATAGTTGTTGAAAATGTAGCACAATATCTGTCTATAAATACACATAATACCGGCAAGACAGAGAAAGTGTCAATATAAACAAAAAATGTATCTTATTATTTTATATAATCATATAACCAATAAATAAAATGGACAGATAGAGAAAAATATATGTGGCTCACAGTAGACTAAATTTAACAATTTCAAAATGGTCTGGATCATGTCTCTACAGATTTGTAACATACTTCTTTCAGAAGAATAAATATTTGGAGAAAAATAAATTGCAGTTCATGGGGAAAGAACTGAGCTACAATGGGGTAGCTTTTTCAAAGAGGTCCAGCCATGATGGGCTAATAGATTAATTTTGTGTTGTACCATTCCATAATCCATTCTCTCACAGAACTTGAATGTTCAAGTTATCTTCTAAATGTCAGTACTTCACTGTATTTAAAAAAAAGCAATTACCTTTTATAGTGCCATCAGGTATGAAAATTGGACAACCAGATTTTTCACGTAGTCCATTAAACAATCCATACTTAAGGTTCATTTCTCCGACTGCATCACCACTTTTATTCTCGCAGGTTACTGCAGTGTCAACCCATGAATCCGTTGCTAATATTGCAGATATTAACATGCAAGTCCCCAGACTGACAGAAAATCCTCCCAGAAACATTAACTTCTTCCTCAGAGATGGCATTTTCTCACACTATTATGGCCTAAGTTATACACAAAATAATTTCAAACCAAAATATATTTAAATTTTAATGTCTTCTATCGCAAGGTTTAGCAAAACAAAAACCACCTCCGTTTGTACTGTCTGACTAGGCAGTTGCTTGCCTTGTGAATAGTACACCTATCCGGATATGGCGAAAAAGATGGACCTTGTATCGAGAGTGGCAGCAATAAAGTGCCATAATTATTGAACCTTGCCCAGGAGCAATTGGTTGCCATAGTTTTGTTTATTATAAGTGAAATACAGAAGAGAAACACTTTCATATGATGCATGCTTTTTTAATCGAAACTGCTGATGGACTAAAAACAATCATTTAGATTTTGCATTCTTCCCTGTTCAGATACAATTTAAGGTTAATCAAAGTAACCTCACTAAAAATTACAACAGCAAGCATATATTTCTATGAAATAACTGTAAGTCACTATTTGAAAGGGGAAATACTAATCCACTGTAACAAAATCTCCAACAATTCAAAGAATCTTAAATCAAATCATAACGATGGACTCCAGTCATCCACCTTCTCGCTTCCCAGCTGTTCACCTTCGGGGTTCAGGTAGGCACTCGGTGCTTCCTTTCCAGGGATACCTGGGCACAGGCATCACCAGAAACAAAAGCAGGATGTCAGGTTGAATGACCCACTCAATCTTCGGCTGCCTGGATCTGTTGATGGCAACCTTGGCCAGGCCAAAGAGCACTACCATGGGTAGCATGGTGGCTCAGTGGTTAGCACTGCTGCCTCACAGCGTCAGGACCTGGGTTCGATTCCAGCCTCAGGCAACTGTCTATCTGTAGTCTTCACATTCTCTCTGTGTCTGTGTGGGTTTCCTCCAGATGCTCTGGTGTCCTCCCACAATCTAAAGGTGTGCATGTTAGGTGGATTGCTATGTTAACTGCCCATAGTTTCCTGGGATTTGCAAGCCAGATGGATTAGCCATGGAAATGTAGGGTTACAGGGATGGGAGGGGTGTTGATCTGTATGGAATACTCTTCAGAGAGTCAGTGTGCACTCAATGAGCTGAATGGCCTGCTTCCACGTTATAAGGATCCTATGATTTTCCCAGTGTGTCTGAACAAAATATGTTGGGGGCTAAACTAGATTGTCAATGAAATTGGTCACTGGTTTTGAGTGCATGGTTACCCCTATCACACTCAATCTCAGCAACTGTTATTGCCTGCACAATTCCACATATACAGCATATCCAACAGTGAATGTATTGCAAGGTGGCTGCACACCTTAACAGGGGTTGAGGTTCATATGAGGCTAATGCCATTTAAAGCTAAACTGTGCCTCTTACATCGGATAAAAACAAAATATTGCAGATACTGGAAATCTGAAACAAACACAGAAAATGCCAATGAAACTCAACAGGCCTAGCAGCATATGAAGAAAGATTAATGTTTTGAGTCCAAAATGACTCTTCTTCAGAATAAATTTTCTGTGTTTGTTTTGTTTTATTATTGATATGCATTTAGGCTGCAGAAGGAGCTGAAATTGCACATAAAACATTTAAAGACCGGAGTCACTAGCATTATTGCATATCAAGTGTGCACAGGTGATAGGCTTTAGCTGGTTATTTACTTTTGCCTCTATTAATAGACAAAGTCTGAAAATGTGATATTGGGTTCGGAAGTGCACATTTGTAATGTGTAAGTCTGTATGTAAATGATCATAAAGCTAAGTAAAGATTTGCTCAGGTTCTACAAACCAGCTGGTTTAGCTAGTTTAAAACATTGAAGAAGAGGTGTTTGATTTGTGTTGACTGTGAAGTGATCAGAAATGGAATTAATGCTATTTTTAACTTAAACTGACACCCTGAGTTAGAAAGCTATATGTGCTGCAAGGCTAAATTGTGAGATCTTAATTTATTTTAACAAATCTTTAGCATTGCTCTAGTGATTGTTATGGAAACTTAACTGTCTTGTGTACAGCATGTTCATGTGTTATGTGTATTGCTATGGACAAAATTCTAAGCAGAACACAGAATGACACATAAGGGGCAATTGGATGCTGTAATGTGTTGTCTCGCAGTCCTATTAGCTTCATTTAAATACAACCTAGGCTGCAGAGATGAAAGTCTTCTTTCTGTGTTGCATGTAATGAGTGTGCACTGTTGCAGTCATGATCTTATCAAACACCAGAGCGGTTCAGAGAACTAAAAGGCCTACTCTAGCTCCTACATCCTCTGTTCCTTTGAACCAACAATTTGGCTGGACATACTGTTAAATTGGAATGTATAATTGAAAGAATAAAGGAAAGAACTGTAGATGTCAACAATCTGAAACAAAAACAGAAATTGCTAGAGAAATTCAGCATCTGTGAGGAGAAAGCAGAGTTAACATTTCAAACATTTCACACCCAGTGATGAAGTGTCAGGCCCACTGAGTTTCTCCAGAAATTTCTGTTTTTGTATCATTGAAAGCCTTGACAGGATCACATTTCCCAAAGGCACAACTCCTCAACTTATTCATTATCAAAAGACAAGGTTGTTGTATGGTGTTCGATCACTTATTAACACCTTGGACTTTATGTTAAATGTCTGCATCTTAGTACACATGTAATCCTTTGACTACTAACATATCATCATCTTTGCTACTTCTTCAACAAGATGACACATCGAGGGCTCAATCCAAATCTGAAGGCACGCTCTGTATTGAATGTCAGAGAAAGTTGTGGGTCGATGGGTTTATTTGGACCTTCACCTATATGTTTCTGTTTAACGCCTCCTCACTCTCAAGCTTCCTGCGAACAGGATCGTCAGAGGAATGTGCATCACAAAAACATAGGGTATTTAAAATAAATTCTGAACCGCTTGCAATGTTTCAATTTAAAGTAATATAAAACTTAAACAATAAAGGAAAATCAAATAGCAAAAGAATAAACAAGTACAGTCAAGAATGCAAAGTGACCTTAAAACATTAAATAAATGCAATATGTGGGACAATCCTGAATCAGTACTTTTCATTTTAATGAAACAGAAATCTAAGGAACAGGTAGCATCTCCAAAAAAGAAGAGAGATAGCCACTGCATGAGCAGCTTTTTGGGATCCTAAAGTGTTCCTTATCTATCACCTTGGAAAATGATTTGCAAGGCCAATTTTAGCATTTGTTTACAATTTAATGAGGTTCTGATAGCACCAGAGTATTTTGCAATCTCTGTATAATCTAGTCATAATGAACTGGCACAGATAGGTACAAGGCTCCTCCTAGGATTTTTCAAGCTGCTACATCCTTGCAGAGATTTTCAGTTAATGTAGCTAATTGAAAAACTGCCCTTTAAATTATCAGTCACTTTAAGAGATTAAAGAGTTGGTATTGGAAGTTCAACCATACAGAGTAAAGGTTTTATCTTCTTCTAGTTTTCCCTTGGGTATATCAGCTAAATATTTTAGTTAATTGCATCTCTGACAAAAGCTGGAAGCATATGGAAATTTTATAATGGTGGGAATAGCTTTCGTACATTCATTTCATTACGTAACAAATTGTATCATGTCAGGTTTTGAAACCTATTTGAAACTGTACCAACAGATTGCCCTATCCCACTTGTTAACGGCAACAGTGATAGCTTTCAAACTGTTGATAAAACATCTTCAGATACCCCCATTAATATAGTCATCAACAGGACAACTCTTAAAGTGAGATTATTAAATATGGACAATTCACACACCTCTATAAGTTGCATTCAGATAAAAGTAGAACATATTTATGAACTGGTGGTTCCACCAACTATTCTCAAACAGATAAATCCCCAAAGGAAATTGAAAATGAAACTAATCATCAAAAAGAAAAACAAGCAACGAAAGGGATTGGACAGCTGATGGATTAGTACTGCTCTTTTCCACTAGACCCTGAATTCAAATTCCATCTGAATTGTTGGATGGAAGTTCTCTTCCTGTTCTGGTTGTTCGAATACAAATGGCATTCCCAGTGGAACACTTCGTAAAACAAATTTATTACTTGGCACTAATCCTGAGGGACAGGATTTACATGCATTTGGAAAGGCAAGGACTCCAACCTATCACCTTCATCCCGCCTCCATCCACCTATTGCACTTAGTTACCTTCTCCCCAGCCCCAACCCCTCCCATTTATCTCTCCACCCCGGAGACTCTCAACCTAATTTCTGATGAAGGGCTCCTGCCCGAAACGTCGATTTTCCTGCTCCTCGGATGCTGCCTGACTTGCTGTGCTTTTCCAGCACCACTCTAATCTTAACTCTGATTAGGGATAGTCGACCTGGCTTTGTGTGTGGGAAATTGTGTCTCACTAACTTGGTTGAGTTTTTTGAAGAAGTATCAAAGAGGATTAATGAGATCAGAGTGGTGGACATGATCTATATGGACTTCAGTAAGGCTTTCGACAAGGTTCCCCATGGGAGACTGGTTAGTGAGGTTAGATCACATGGACTACAAGGAGACTAGCCACTTGGATACAGAACTGGCTCAAAGGTAGAAGACAAAGGGTGGTGGTGGAGGGTTGTTTTTCACACTGGTGGCCTGTGACCAGAGATATGCCACAAGGATCAGTGCTAGGTCCACTGCTTTTCATCATTTGTATTAAGGATTTTGATGTGAACATAGGAGGAATGGTTAGTAAGTTTGCAGATGACACCAAAATTGGAGGTGTAATGGAAAGCAAAGAAGGTTACCTCATAGTGCAACTGAATCTTGATCAGATGAGTCGATGGGCCGAGGACTAGCAGATGGAGTTTAATTTAGATAAATGTGAGGTGCTGCATTTTGGAAAGGTAAATATGCGCAGGACTTATACATTTAATGATAAGGTCCTGGGGAGTGCTGCTGAACAAAGAGATCTTGGAATGCAAGTTCATAGTTCCTTGAAAGTGGAGTCACAGGTAGATAGGATAATGAAGAAGGTGTTTGGTATGCTTGCTTTTATGGGTCAGTGCATTGAGTGTAGGAATTGGAAGGTCATGTTACAGCTGTACAGCACATTAGTTCCGCCACATTTGGAATACTGCGTGCAATTCTTGTCTTCCTGCTATAGGAAAGATTTTGTGAAACTTAAAAGGGTTCAGAAAAGATTTCCAATGTGTTGCCAGGGTTGCAGGGTTTGTGCTATAGGAGGGTCTGTATTGACTGAGGCTATTTTACCTAGAGCATCAGAGGCTGAGGAATGACCTTATAGAGGTATGTAAAATCATGGACAGAATGAATAGGTCTTTTCCCTGAGGTGGGGGAGTCAAAAACTAGAAGGCATACGTTTAAGGTGAGAGGAGAAAGATTTAAAAGGGACGTAAGGGTCACCTTTTTCTCGCAGGAGGATGGTGCGTGTATAGAACAAGCTGCTAGTGGAAGTGGTGGAGGCTGGTACAATAATGACATTTAAAAGCATCTGGATGGATATATGAATAGGAAGGGTTTAAAGTGATAGGGGCCAAATGCTGCCAAATGGGACAAGATTAATTTAAGATATCTGGTCAGCATGGATGAGTTGGACCAAAGGGTCTGTTTCCATATTTGCAATTCTATCACTCTATGACTCGAAATCGCACAAAATAAGAAATTGATGATTTATAAAGTTCAAACTTGATCTCTTTAATTTTATATTCTTCACCTCCATTTACAAACCCTATTACTCATATGCCGTTTTAGCCAGATTATCAATTGGTCTTGTCACCATAAGAATTTGGACAAAAAAAGCCTCTCTGCTCATCAACACTTTTTTCAGAATTGTGCCATTTATAGTGTACTGTCTTTCCATATTAATTCTTCCATAAAGCACCATTTCACATTTCTCCACAATTAAGTTCATCAGTCATGTTTCTGCCCTGTCCATTTCACCATTTTTATTAGACTGAAGCCCATAACTATTCTAATCACTATTTCAGCAAAATCTGAAAACTTCCTAATACTGCTCCCCATGTAATCTAGATCATCATGATAATTGTATAGAATACTAGATCCAAAACTGATTCTTGACGATTGACTCACAATATCTCCATGTCTGAAATACATTCTTCCAAAAATGCACTCTGCTCCCTATCATGGAGGCCATTTTGCATCCATATCACTAATACCTTTAATTCCATTAGATTCCATCTTCTTAAGAAGCCTCATGCATGACATTTTGTCAAATACCTTTCAAATATCCATATATACATTTTTTTCTGAACTAATTTGACCAGTTTTCTATATTACTTCAGTAAGGAATTCAACAAAATTATTCAAACATGATTTGTGTTTAATAAATCCAGGCTGACTGTCCTTAATTAACCTTTCCAAATGAAAGCTTATTTATTCCTGATAATGGTTTTCCAAGCTTCTCCAACACTGATGTTAGCTTGACTGGCATATAGTTCCCTAGTTCAATCTCCTCTCCTTTCTTTAATTGTGGTATAACATTCACAATCTGCCAGGCATGCAGCAGTAGCTCTGTATCCACTAACATTGAAAAATTGTGATTAATGTGTGATGATGCTGCTCCTTTAACAAGCTTATGATGTCCTTGGTTCTTTTTTCAGGGGGGTCGTAAACACAGAGGTTCCAATATGTCTGTGTTTATCTACTTGAAGAAGCATTTAGGTTTTTTAAAAAACACTTGTACAATGAAAGGGGAGTGGCCAGTTCTCCCAGTTCAGGGTCTGGTTTGTTTTGGCAGTCTGGCTGTTCAGGAGCTGCTGGTCAGTCTAAGCTGGAGAATCCAAAGAAACAGCTACAGTGAAAGGATGTACCATGCTAAATCTCTTAATATCTCTCCTGAAAGAACCTGTATTTGATTTTAACTTTTTTTGCCAAAGGGATGTTTATGGGGATGTTGCAAGTATTTGGACCAGCGTCATTAAGTTGTGATAGAGTTGATTGGGTTTTCAAATAATTGTGTTATTCTAAATATGGTTTTCTTTTGTTTGTGTATCAATAAATTCTGTTTTGTTTAAAACTGAGTGGTTGGGTGAGCTGCATCACTCCTGGAAAATTCACTGGAGACCTGCTTAAAACAACTAGAAAAATTTGGATCTGGGCTTCCTTCTGGAATGCTTCGAGTCTGGTCTAGTCCATAACAAAAATCTTTCTACTCGAAATATACTGGATGTTCACTGAAACACAAAACAGAAATTTCTCTTGTTTTCTACCCTGACTTCCTCTGCGTGAACTGAAAAGGTGACTCTGATCAGTGTCTTCAGAAAATCAATGAAGAAACAATCATCTATGCCTGTGGAACAACACATTGTGAAAATCACTGAGGTAATCTGGCCAGTTTTGTTATTTTCTTTCATTTATCCCTTAACAATGTCTTTTATGTGAAGGGGCTGAAACCAAAAGTTACTGAGTTTAGATCATAGACATTAATTACATTACTTTGTTGTTTAACTTTACTCTGCTATATATTTTAGCTTATAAATGACTAAATCTTTTGTTCAAGCTACAGAACTGGTGTCTAGAATTGATTATCTACAGTCTTTAATTGGTTATTCAAAATGTCTGATTAGGAACCATTGGGGTTTATTTTGTGTGTCTTTGGCTGTTTTAATTATATTGTATTGCAAATGCAGAGGTAGAAAGATTGATTTGGGTTGGCTGTCAGTCTCCATGTCATTGCACAGAAGAATGCCAACTCCAAGAGGTTGCCATAAAAAAACTAGTTAACTGTCTCAGTAACAGTCACGTTGAAAGAGAAGGCTGGTAGATATAGGAATCTACCTATGACTAAAGAAATTAAGGGTTTGGTTAAGAAAAAGAAGGAAGCATATGTCAAGTATAGACAGGATAGATCGAGTGAATCCTTAGAGTATAAAGGAAGTAGGAGTATACTTAAGAGGGAAATCAGGAGGGCAAAAAGGGGACATGAGATAGCTTTGGCAAATAGAATTAAGGAGAATTCAAAGGGTTTTTACAAATATATTAAGGACAAAAGGGTAACTAGGGAGAGAAAAGGGCCCCTCAAAGATCAGCAAGGTGGCCTTTGTGTGGAGACACAGAAAATGGGGGGGATACTAAATTAATATTTTGCATCAGTATTTACTGTGGAAAATGATATGGAAGATATAGACTGTAGGGAAATAGATGGTGACATCTTGCAAAATGTTCAGATTACAGAGGAGGAAGTGCTGGATGTCTTGAAACGGGTAAAGGTGGATAA
>NC_057731.1:25451844-25479933 GCF_004010195.1 Chiloscyllium plagiosum | reverse complement strand
ACATGGCTTTGTGCGTGGGAAATCATGTCTCACAAACTTGATTGAGTTTTTTGAAGATGTACCAAAGAGGATTGATGAGGGCGAGTGGTGGACGTGATCTATATGGACTTCAGTAAGGTGTTCGACAAGGTTCCCCATGGGAGACTGATTAGCAAGGTTAGATCTCATGGAATACAGGGAGAACTAGCTATTTGGATACAGAACTGGTTCAAAGGTAGAAGACAGAGGGTGGTGGTGGAGGGTTGTTTTTCAGACTGGAGGCCTGTGACCAGTGGAGTGCCACAAGGATCGGTGCTGGGTCCTCTACTTTTTGACAATTACATAAATGATTTGGATGTGAGCATAAGAGGTACAGTTAGTAAGTTTGCAGATGACACTAAAATTGGAAGTGCAGTGGACAGTGAAGAGGGTTACCTCAGATTACAACAGGATTTTGACCAGATGGGCCAATGGACTGAGAAGTGGCAGATGGAGTTTAATTCAGATATATGCGAGGTGCTGCATTTTGGGAAAGCAAATCTTAGCAGGACTTATACACTTAATGGTAAGGTCCTAGGGAGTGTTGCTGACAAAGAGACCTTGGAATACAGGTTCATAGCTCTTTGAAAGTGGAGTTGCAGGTAGATAAGATAGTGAAGAAGGCGTTTAGTATGCTTTCCTTTACTGGTCAGAGTATTGAGTACAGGAGTTAGGAGGTCATGTTGCCACTGTACAGGACATTGGTTAGGCCACTGTTGGAATATTGCATGCATCTCCTTCCTATCGGAAAGATGTTGTGAAACTTGAAAGGGTTCAGAAAAGATTTACAAGGATATTGCCAGGGTTGGAGGATCTGAGCTACAGGGAGTGGCTGAACAGGATGGGGCTATTTTCCCTGGAGCGTTGGAGGCTGTGGGGTGACCTTATAGAGGTTTACAAAATTATGAGGGGCATGGATAGGATAAATAGACAAAGTCTTTTCCCTGGGGTGGGGAGGGGGTCCAGAACTAGAGGGCATAGGTTTAGGGTGAGAGGGGAAAGATATAAAAGAGACCTAAGAGGCAACTTGTTCACGCAGAGGGTGGTATGGGTATGGAATGAGCTGCCAGAGGATGTGGTGGAGGCTGGTACAATTGCAACATTTAAGGGGCATTTGGATGGGTGTACGAATAGGAAGGGTTTGGAGGGATATTGTCCGGGTGTTGGCAGGTGGGACTAAATTGGTTTGGGATATCTGGCTGGCATGGATGGGTTGGACTGAAGAGTCTGTTTCCATGCTGTACTCCTATGACTCCTATGACTCTATGACTCTACGTCATCCTGTATCCCAGAAGCATTAAACTGCCACAGTCATCAGTGTATATGCCCCATACCTAGAAGCAAACATTGACACCAAAGAAGAATTCTTTTCCAGCCTTGATCAATTATCATCTCCTTTAATCCAGTGGGAGAGAAACTGATTCCCTTTGATGATTTCAATGCCAGAGTTGAGAGGATCATTGTCTGAAAAGGTATGACTGTCAATGAAAGTGTAGGGAAAGCAAACATTTCTTCCTGATGAAATGTTTAGAACATGATCTTGTCATAATGAACAACGTATTTTGTCAGAGAGACAAACACAAGGTGTCAGGTCAACACTCTTGCTCAAGACATTGGCTACTGCTTGACTAGATCATTACCCACAGCAGGGATTGAAAGGATGTCATCAATGCCCATGCCTTGACATGAGCAGATGATGTTTGGACTGACCATTGACAGATCTGCTCTACCAGCTCCATCAACCTAGCCCAAAATCAGCAGTGGGGCAGCAGAAAGATTACCACAGAAAATTCAATGTCAATACAGTCATGATTTCTGTGAAGAAATTAATAGTCAGTGTTTCACAATCAATCTGGTGACTTTCAACAGGAAATACAGAATGTCCACAGTGCCTGATCTGCCCCTTAGATCAATCCTAAATAGCACCTGTGAGGAAACTTGATGTGTTTCCATGCTATACATCTCTATGACTCTATGACTGGAGAATGATCAGGAGATCAAGGAGCTACTAATTAAAGGGGTGTCATGGTGGCTCAGTGGTTAGCATTGCTGCCTCACAGCACCAGGAACCCAGGTTCAATCCCTGCCTCGGGCGACTATCTGTGTGGGGCTTGCACATTCTCCTCGTGTCTGCGTGGGTTTCCTCTGAGTGCTCTGGTTTCCTCCCACAGTCCAAAGATGTGCAGGTTAGGTGAATTGGCCATGCTAAATTTCCCATAGTGTCAGGTGCATTAGTCAGGAATAGATATAGGGTAGGGGAATGGGTGTGGGTGGGTTACTCTTTGGAGGGTCAGTGTGGACTGGTTGGGCTGAAGGGCCTGTTTCCATACTGGAAGGATTCTAATTCAAATAATTGCAAGGTGCTTCTGAACTACAAGGACCAATAATACTCAAGGAAAAGAAAGCAGGAATGAAGGCTAAGGTCCAGTTAAAAAGAAAAGTGATCCAAAGATGGGTTGCACAGTGGGTGAGCAGAGTACAGTAAATCCAGGAACTCGCCAACAGTAGTAATGTGCAGCCAACATCAACAGCTCAAATACTAAAAGGCAGTCAAGAATAGGATGGCTCTCATTAAGGATAGGGAGGCAGTCAGCACCCATGAAGAGGAGTATTTCAATAATCGCCTCAATGGAAAGTCTGTCCTTGACAGGAGGACACTCAGCCTCATCCCACTGAATGCCACCCACCATCAACTCAGTGCAATCCCAGCCTGATATGTGGTGAAAAAGCATTTTTCAACAGTGACCATCATCCACAAGGAAAGTCATTGTAGGATACCTCCTCAATAACCACCTTCCACTAGTTGAAGACCCCATCCAGAGTCACAATGCAGATTGTTTCCATCATGAAGTACAGGGGACATGATCTTGGCAGCAAAATAATTCCAAGAAACATAGAGTGAGCAGCATTTTTGAATCTCACGGAAAGCTTTGACTCTGTCAGATGGGATAGATTATAGAACAGCTTGGTAAAATTTGGTTGCCCACAGAAATTTACCTTCATCCTACCCCTCCTGGACAATGACATACAAGGCGTGATCCTCACCAATGGATCATCATCGAGCCAATCAGGCATCAAGCAAGACTGTGTTATTGTATCAAAAGTCTTCTCTATCTCCCTCTAGCTTCCTTGCCGAAGTTTCCCACTGGAAGGAGTAATGGTTCACCCTGTGTCACCTCCAGTCCAGAATCGAGATCACTTGTACACCTGTTATCATGCTGCAAAATGATGCTTGTACACTCACAGGCCAAGATCCAAACCATCATTGATGCACTTGTAGAGGTTCATGAGGCAATCGGCCTTACATTAATCTCCAGAAAATAAAGGAACTTTACCAGCCTGATCCTACTGCACAATATTATCTCCACAGCAACCCCCCACCCCCCAATCCCCTCCCCCTGACACAACCGACTGCAAAGATCTGTAACAACAAATGAGTGTCAACCACTTTGGACAGTTCTGAATGCCCAGGCAGAGGATTGCTGGACCAATGTGGATCAATTCTTATACTTCAGGAACCAGCTTTCTGTGAGAGCAGACATCGGCAATAAACTCAACATCTTCTCTGCTGTGCTTATGCATTCTCTGAGGAACAAATTACAACAAAGACTCCAGTCCTGGCTCCAAGTTCATAGCCTATGGGTAGCAGTGTTACCTGCTCTCATGCATATATCAAAGACATAGATAATGTACAGCCATCACCTGAAATTCCAAAAGAAAAATCCTCACCAATACCTCCTCAAAATCCTAAAACTCCAATGGATCACAGGGTCAAGATATTGGTTACTGTCAATCATTTACATTGGCTTGGTTACATTATCCACATGCCTGATACAAGACTCTCAAAACAAGACTCTGAGTTTTATCACAGTTAGTGCTTACCAGGAGGGCAGAAGAAATACCCTCAAAACCCCAGACAAAGATACAATATCCATCACTGATTCAGGGAACTCTCTTGCCTAAATCTACTCAAACTGGAGAAGTGGGATCTGTAAAGGGGTCAACTAGTTTGAATGTCTCTGATGAGGCCAAGTGTAAATAACTGAAGGAATGTATAAAACCCAAGCATCCCATCCGTCCATCCATCTCTTCAAACTCTACCTGTTTCACCTGAAACAGCGTGTGGATCCAGCATTGGACTCTGTTGTCACCTCAGAACCTTCAGAATCAGAGTGATAAAAGGCCATCTTTGTTCCTCAGGGACTTCCTACGAAGAATGAGAAGAAGACACTACTGTCTTGTCACCAAGCCAGCTGTCATTCTCCCAACATTCACCACACAAGGGTGAGAACTTTGAAATGTACTGTCACTCCTGGATGTTTAAAGAGCCACAGCTCACAGAGGGTGGTACGTGTATGGAATGAGCTGCCGGAGGATGTGGTGGAGGCTGGTACAATTGCAACATTTAAAAGGCATCTGGATGGGTATATAAATAGGAAGGGTTTGGAGGGATATGGGCCTGGTGCTGGCAGGTGGGACTGGATTGGATTGGGATATCTGGTTGGCATGGGTGGGTTGGACTAAAGGGTCTGTTTCCATGCTGTATATCTCTATGACTATAAATTTTTAAGTTCTCAATCTTTGGAGGTTAGTGATTTTGTTTCTTTATGCTGAAGGCTGTTTCATGTGGGTGCGAAATTTATGAAGTCTGCTTTTGGAGGGCATGAGGGTTTTAATTCGTATGTCAGCTCATATTTCCATAAAATAAGTGACCTGTTGATTTTGACTCGAGCAAACACCTTTTCGTCTAAAGCAGTTTAGACAGGAGAGCAAAAATGTAACCAGCTGGTTTCCTATCTCATCGGCACAGAACACAAAGTTGCAGGTTTAGTTCTTGAACTGGGTGAGATGTTTTTAACCAGGGCGAATGGTAGCAATTCCCCGGGATCTAGAAAGGACACGACTCTCATTGTTACTCAGTAACTTTTTCTGGGAAGGGCCAGCGTAGAAGACGACTGTGTTCAGCGGTGATGCCCAGAAAAGGTACATTCAAAACGTCGACAGTCCTGAAGAAGGGTTACACCAGAAACGTCAACTTCTCCACCTGCTGCTGCCTGGCTTGTTGTGTTCTCCCAGCCTTCTGCTTGTCAGCACAATTGAAAAGCATGTGTTTGCTATAATGGGGCTACTTGTCATTGGGACTGACATGTAAACTTTGAAATAGGAGACTGCTAAAATTCAGAAACCATTTCGACAATCACACACTTCAACACCGGCCAGCGTTAATGTTCAGTGAAGTTTGCTGTAGTCAGTTCTTGTCCAGCCTCCAGTGAAAGAAAAAACGGCTGTGTATCGGTACCTGTGCCTTCGCTTTATCCTCTCTGTGGTAATTCCCATTCCCCGCAGCAGGCGGCTGTCTGAGCTGAGCACGTGAAGGAGCAGAGCTTGGGATTTAACCAGCACTTGCCCTGCCTCTTAGCTGACACTATTAACTGCAGCAGGCGGAAAGCAGTGTCTTCTTCTTCCTGGTGAGTTCCCCCGGATTTATCACAAGCTTCTTGTCGGAGAACATTGTATTTTGAGTCTAAACCGGTTCAGTGGCAGCGGAGTACCGGGGTTTATTTGGTTGCAACGGCAGAGTTCCTGGGTCGACACGGCTCAGCAGGAGCACTGCCCCAGCTCCCTGAGAAGGGAGCACTGCCCCGGCTCCCTGAGAAGGGAGCACTGCCCCGGCTCCCTGAGAAGGGAGCAGTAGCAAGGTTTAGCTTTTCCTTGCAACCTGTCTTTGGGCTGAAGATTATTTGACCAGTGTCTGATCACACTGAGAGTCTACGCTTAACTCGTGTTAACACCAAACTGTTGGGGAGTGTAGAGTCAGCAGGTTCTAATACGGAAAGAAAGTTAACGGAGATTGCTGGCGATATATCGACTATGAAGACGGTAATGACCAGAGTATGTGTCAGGTTTTATAATTGGGCTGGTGACTAGACAAGGTGTAGATATTACGGGACAGTGAAACATTCACAGGCAGTGAGGCTGGGTGTGGGTGAAATCGTTAATGATTGCAATAGCCGAGTCCTACTGCAGTTTCAGCTCTGTTATTGCCCAGTGAGGGAATGCTGCTAACTGGATACCTCTTTTTGCATGGATCTAATCTTGCTTGTGTTTTGGAAACAGAGCTGTGCGATTCTTGTCTCGGTACAGTTTACAACACTGGATGCCACGATTAGTAAACCAAGCAACAGCAGTGTGTACATCACAGGGTTCCGCATGAATCATGCAGGATATTTACACATCCAATCTGTTACACTTCAATATGCATTGCAGGCTTGCACACGTGGGCCACTACTGAACGGGTGGGCGGGATTTGGGCTGTTCTTTGCATACTGATAACTGCTAATAAGTACTTTGCACAGGGCCTGTTTCACCGTGAAAACCGATTGATCGGTGTGCAATGATGAAATGATATTACAGGAGGCCGTGGACCGTTCTGTCAGTTAGGCAATGGTTAACGGGCTTGATTTAGTTGTTGGGGACATTGCTTCAGCTGGATTGTCCATGTTCGAACTGATCTAAAACCGCCCGGTGCTTACATATGCAGTCCACCGAAAGACTCCGGTTATATCGGCGTTTCGCTTTGATTAAATTGTGTTAAACATTGAGGCGAGTTGTTGATCACGCGAGAAATGGCAAGACTATACGCACAATGGCATCCCCATAATCACTCTACATGGAGACAGAATATGCTGGAAATAATTTAATAAAGGCAAAATATTGCAGAGGCTGGAAATCTGAATTTAAAATACAACTGCTGGGAAAAAAAACGCTCACAGGCCTGGCAGTATCTGCGGTGAAAGAGGCAGAGTTAACGTTTCTTCGGGACTAAAAGGAGTTTAAATGGTGTTCAATTCGGGAAATCCTGAGCTGGCCAAGCAATATTTGTAACGAGAGAAACGTTTCAGTGATGATCTCTCCTTCAAGCGAGAAATCAAGAGGGTGAAACAGCTCCTACCAAATAAAAAAAGATGGGTTGAAGAGAGAGTTCGAGGTCAGGTGGAAACTTATAGTCCTGGGTAGACAAATGGGAGGCTGATTCAAGGTAAATTAAAGTGCGGCAAGTCGATGAAAGGGCATTCGCATTAAGTACTCAAGTCTTTCGGTGTCCAGCTCTGTACTGAGAATCTAGCAAACCACAGCAATGCAACCTTTATTCTCAGGGGAAACCAGATGTGAGAGGCTTTGTAGGAGGCCACACATCATCATTGCTTCAGTTAGATTGTCAGTTTGAATGTTGAGTAATCCTCCAACCTTTGCAAAGGGCTTTTGCCTGAAACGTTGATTCTCCTGCTCCTCAGATGCTGCCCGAACTGCTGTGCTTTTCCAGCACCACTCTACTCCAGAATCTGGTTTCCAGCATCTGCAGTCATTGTTTTTACCTACAAAATGGAAACGCTTGGCAATAGCACAGAAGGTCACTATTTAGCAGCATTGCAAGACCCAGGAGCAACTGTTAGGAAAGTATTATAGAAGTTCTAATGTCTAAAGTAGTTTTGTACTTGCACACAAAATAGTAACGTCGTGGTAATGCTACTAGAATTGTAATGTTTCGCACTGATAAATTCCATTAGCAAAAACTGGAAATAAAAGCAAACTGCTATCATACCCATTAGCTATTCTTGTGACTCTAGACTCACCAGCAATGTGGTTGAACATAGAACATTATAGCGCAGTACAGGCCCTTCAGCCCTCGATGTTGTGCCGACCTGTCATACCAATCTGAAGCCCATCTAACCTACACTATTCCATATACGTCCATATGCTTGTCCAATGATGACTTAAATGTACTTAAAGTGGGCGAATCTACTACTATTGCAGGCAAAGCATTCCATACCCTTACTATTCTCTGACTAAAGAAACTACCTCTGACTCTTAAGCACCTTCCGAAATGGCCTAGCAAGCCACTCTGGTTAAGAGTGATAAAATCTTATGCCCAAGTGTCATTGATAGCTGGTTGTGTGCGGATGTTCATTGTAGAACAGTTGTCATGTGGTCCTTTTTTGTCAGCAAACACCAGTAATATCTTCGATCAACCAAGAGCTATCCAGGAGCTGCACCATAAGTAGGTTAGATAAGGGAAGAATATAATACTGAAGGAGGCCCATTGTGTCCGCAGGCCAGCAAAGAACAATCTAGCACTCAATTTCTAGATTTTGGTCCCTTAGCCTTAATACAGCACTTCCAGTGCACATCCATGCACTTTCAAAGAGCGATGAGATTTCTACCTTTACCATCATTTCAAGTTACGAATTCCAGACCCCAGCATTCTGAGTGAAAATACCTTGCTGTCAACTCCCCTTTAAATTTGTAGTCCCTGGATTTTGACCTCTCTGCTATTGGAAACTGGTCCTGCCTTTTCCCCTCTATCCAGGTGCCATTAAATTTGTATAATTCAATTAAAAATATCTCTTGGACCTCATCAGTTCCAAAAATGCTTTGGAATGTTCCTCACATTTTTCAGTTCAGGGAATACCCTCAACTATCCTCTGAACAATCTCCAGTGCAATGATATCCTTCCTATAGTGCAGTGACCAGAATTTCAGGCAATACTTCAGCTTTAGCCTGAATTAGTATTTTCTACCCTTCTCGTTTTTAACTTCACCTTTTTTTTTCTGTCCAATGTCTTGCTAATAAAGAAAAGTGATCTGGATGTTGTCTTCGCCAGCTTTCCAGTTGTGTTTCTTTTAGGGATCTTTAACTTGCACTTCAAGGTCCTTCTGTTCCTCTGCAATGTTCTACCACTTTGGTGTACTTCAATGTTTTATTTGCCCTCCCAAATGCAGTGCCTTACACCTTTCTGAATTGATGCCCTTTTTGTTGTCACACTTCTGCACATACAACCTGACAACATAATCCTGCTCTTTAAAGAATCTTCTCTCCTCATAATTAGCCACATTTTTAAATTATTTGCCAGCTTCCTGATTCTATCCCTTTCCATTTAAATCTAATCCATTTATATGGACCATGTAAAGAGTCCTGCTGAAAAGCTTCAAAAATGCCCACCTTTTTATTATCCATTTTAACAGCTTTACTCACTTCATTTGACCATCAGAATATTAATCTTCATATACAAATAATTTCAAAAGGTGCTCACTCACTATCACAGCACACTGAAGGCAGTTTTACAGCTCAACTGAAAATTACAGTCTGAGTAATAATTCCCACTAATGGTTAAAATTCAAGTGCTTTTGCCATCCATATATGTACAGTTTGACAAAAGTTTTTTCAATATTATAAGCAGCAAGACCTTTTAAACTTACCCACCTCTTTTTATTGAACCATTATGATCAATTAGATTTTATTGCAATCACCAATGGTTAATTGTTACCATTAAACTAACTTTTAATTCCGGATTTGAATTCGACTCAATTGAATTCACCATCTGTCAATGTGGGAATCAAATACATGCCCCTAGAATATTAATCTGGGGCTCTGGATTACAAATCCAGTGATATGACCACTGTATTTCTCCATAAGGGTGCCTTTTCCTCTGAGAACATTTTGGTGTGCTGATGTAAAAGCTTTTAAGATATCTATGATTTGGTTGCCACTGGCCATAAGTCTGCACCAAGGAATGTCTTTGCACATTCACCATGATGACAGCTACCCAAAATGTTCTGGAATTTTGAATGGAGACCTTCTTTAATCAGAAGTTACATCCACTGCAGAATGTTCCTCATTTATGTATATATGAAATCTATCAGCAGCGCTAGAATATTCCTTAACTTTCCTGTCCCTTTTAAGCATACTGTTCAAACACATTGAGGGGAAATGGTGTATGTCAACATATTGTGAAGCAATGTACAAGAAAGTTCAGCAGATTGGGATTTACAAATAACTGCCAAACCTCAGTCTTTTAGGACAAATTGGGTTATCAGATACAAATGAGTAAAACATTAGGCAAATACCTGGCATCTTTTTTTCTTTCTTATATTTTGTTTTTTGTGCTTTGAAATATGATGATAAGGTCATTTAAGAAGTGCAACTTTCAATGCCAACAGATCACCAATTCATTGCTTCCAGGTATGGAGCATGGTTGTAATGTGTACTCATTATCCTGTCATATTTATCATTAAAGGCTCTCTTTTAAGTAAGCAAAAACACCTAACTATAGCAGCTTGTAAATGCTAAGGTCAGTCAGAGAGCAGTTGTAACTGATTGTAAGTTTAAGGCTGCAGGTGAATGATAGACTTTTTTAAAAAAAAAAGTTATATACTTGCAAACCAAATACATCATGACGTGTATTACACTTGAGGCATACTTATTATCCAAACATTGTATAATGGATAACACGTCTTGATTTCCTTCACATTATGTATTGCATGAACTCTTATAAAAGTGAGATGCTTAATTTTGCTGAAGGGAAAGCTAGTGACCCAAGTGAGCACTTTAAACAATGTATAATGGTTGGATATGATGCCATTCTGCATTGTTGATACGATAAGCTTTGTTTTAAGAAAGAAGCTGATTTTGACACACTAAATCCAGGACTTGAGGATAGGGGGTCAACTGTAACATATGTTTTGAATATAAAATGTTTTTGAACATGTCCATGTATTTGTCTCCAAAGACACAAATGCAAAATAATATGATTTCAAACTTCAAGTACTGTACAACACAATTAAATATAGAACAGTAAATACCATTAGTGATCGTTTTGCCTATAATCAGACAAACTTTCAGATTAATTTTATGTAAAAAGTTTAGAATTAAGTCTCTTTGTAAGTAAAGCAATTTCTACAATGTAGCAACTGACATTTTAATTTAATCATTGAATTGACACAGAACAATCTTCTTTCATCTTTCTTTGGATTGAAGTTCAAAACATGTTATGGTTAATGTGTTGAAAGGCAGGTGATTCATCTTTTGATGTGGTATTCATCTTTTCTACGCATTGCAAAAAGAAGCATGGGCAATTGTACTGTATTGTGTTCTTTGTTAGGGTGAGGGGAAATTCTGTGATATTGTGGGCATCCAAAATTAGTCTTTTTACTTGCTAAATCGCAACATTATACTTTATAATGCACTTTTATTATCTGTGAAACAATTTAGACATAGCATACAGAAAGAAGTAAAATGGGACATCCAAGAAATGGAGTGCAATAATCATAAGTGATCTTAATCTCATATAGACTAAGAGAATCAGAATGATGAAAGTGGAAATTTGTTCATAGGATCTCTTCTAGTCAGTTTCTCAAAGCTGTGCATTCTAGAGCTGACCAGACAGCTGGATATCTTAAATTCTTTTTCATTTGAGGTTGTTGATAGACCAGATAATGTACATTGTTAATGAGCCTCTTGATGACAGACATCACAGCATGATGGAATTTCATGTGCAGTTTGAAAGAGAAGTGTGGGTCCATGACTAGTATTCTAAACCTAAATCAATGAACGAAGACTCACTGAGAAAACTAAATTAAAAGGTATGATAGTCAAGTTGCAATGGTAGAATTTAAGGAGAAGTTTATTAATACTTTTTCGGCAGTGAAAAAGAAAAATTTATTGAAAAAGATACATCATCAGTAGCGAAGTAAAGAAGTTAAGGATGGTACTTACAGGGAAAGAATCACTATAAATCCACAAAGATTAGTCATGATTTGGAGATGCCGGTGTTGGACTGGAGTGTACAAAGTTAAAAATCACAGGTTATAGTCCAACAGGTTTAATTGGAAGCACTAGCTTTCGGAGCGCCGCTTCTTCATCAGGTGATTGTGGAGGATACAATTGTAAGGCACAGAAGTTATAGCAAAAGTTTACAGTATGATGTAACTGAAATTATACATTAAAAAAATACCTTGATTGTCTGTTGAGTCTTTCATCTGTTCGAATACCATGATAGTTTCACTTCTTTCATGTGTAAATCGTACAACGTTTTTTTTTTAAAGTTGCATTCTCAGGTTAGCTGTAACAATTGGTGTTAGCTTGACAATATGTTGAAGGTGATAGCCCCTGTGTTCTGTCTATGCCATGATGTTTAGATTGATTCTAATCTAAAAAATGAGATAAGAGTTTTACATGAATTCATGCAGTTTTTGAGCAAAGTACAATGTAACTCTGCAAGTATAAATTCACCCCACAAAATATGTGTGTGTGTGTCTGGGTTGGGGAGTTGAGTGTCTGAGAGAGAGTGTATATGTGTGTGCGTGAGTGTACCACAACCACCTGATGAAGGAGCGGTGCTCTGAAAGCTAGTGCTTCCAATTAAACCTGTTGGACTATAACCTAGTATTGTGTGATCTTTTAACAAAGATTAGTGGTAGATTAGAGGATTATGCAGATTTAAGAATTAGCGAAAAAGGCAATGAAGAGGCAGCCAAACGAGAATGATAGCTAGCTAGTCATAGAGTTTCTACAAGTGAATGATAGCTAGCTAGTCATAGAGTTTCTACAAGTTGTTTGAATAATAAGAGTAAGAAAAGCTTGTTTTTTCTGTATAGAATGCATCTGGGGAAATTAATCAAAAACAAAGGAATAGTAGATACTTTTAAAAAAATATAGTGTTTATTACAAAAGACTTTAAACTTCTGAAAAGTAATTGAAAATCAAGAAGTGACAGGGAAGGATGAACTTTTATCGTCATTACCCTGGAAAAAGGTGCAGGGGACCTTTTGAAACTAATTGTTGGACTGAAGGGCAGTCAAATGTCTTGGACTTGTGGCCTACCTCCTAGTATTTTAAAAGAAAGACAAAGCTGCATCAGAATGTTATTTCAATGAGCCAACACACTGCAGCACAGAGGAACTACGCAGAGCAGAGGAAAATCACCTGTACCGTGTATTAAAAAATAATGGGTACCCAATGAACACAGTCCGCTGATTTCTCAGCAACAAACCCAAACAAGCAGACAAAACACATCCAGAAACGCTAGCCACTCTCCCCTACATCAAAAACATCTTGGAAATGTCTGCCAGACTCCTCAGACCCTTTGGCATCATGGTAGCCCACAAACCCATCAACTCACTAAAACAGCAGCTAATGAATTCGAAAGACTGACAAGAAGCAAAACTAATGTCATTTACAAAATACTGTGACAAACAGGCAGAAAACTAGCCACCAGGATACATGAACATCAACTAGCCACAAGAAGACATGACCTTCTCTCACTAGTATCCTAGGAAGGACACCACTTCGACTAGGACAACAAATCCATCTTAGGACAAGCCAAACAGAGACCCGCACGAGAATTCCTAGAAGCATAGCATTCCAACCGGAACTCTATCAACAAACCCATCGAGTTAGACCCCATCTACCACCCACTGAGGAAAATAACAGGAAATTACATCACCAACCCAATGAAACCGAAACATGGCAGGAATTGTGAACAGTGCTTCCCTTGGACACCCACTGAAGATGTTACCTAATAGGATGACGAAACGTCTGGAAATGAACCTTCCAGCTCAGCGAGCAAATCTACATCTAAAAGACATGGTGGTCATTGCACTGGTTATAATTTTCCAGAGCTCCTTTAAATTTTGTAAAAGTCCCAGTGGATTAGAAAATAGCAATAGAAAATGTAACATACTTATCTAAGAAAGGAGATGCAGAAGGCCTGAAATTATAAGTAAGTGAGCTTAACATCTATAGTAGGGAATATTCTAGAATCCATTATTAAAGAGGCCATAACAGAATTTTTTTGTTAAATTCTCAATTTTATAGGACAGTCATCATGGATTTGTGAAAGAGAAATAGTGTTTAACTAATTTTGTTAGAATTTTATTTTGACAAAGTAACATCCATTGAATAGAGAAGAACTAGTTGGTGCCACATCAAAAATTGCTAGCCAGGATAACAACACATGAAAAGGGTAACATCATGAATGAAAAAGGATTGGTTAATAGGTTGTCAAGAGGAAGTAGTCCGCAAAACAAAAGGACAGATTAAATGACTGACAAAAGTAGTTTTTTTAAAATCGGCCTTGTCAGAAACATTATGACACACACCTCTGAAATAGGTAAGACTTGGACTCAGGCCTTCTAACTGCAGGAGCTCTTTTTTTTGGCAACTGGAATATTACGTGGGAAAATATTAATCTGTTGACTTTGAAAGGAAGAACAGAAAAGCAGCATAGTATTCAAATGAACAGAGATTACTAAACATGGTGGTCCAGAGAGAGCTGGGGCACCTAAAGTTAGTAGGTTGATGGAGCAAAATGAATTATTAGTTATTGAATATAGAAATTTACTGAAGCCGTACAGGTCATTGGTGAAAGTGCATGTTTAATGTGAAGAGCATTGATCTCATTTTTGAACTATATTGCTTTTGAATTGCTTATAATTGCCTTAGAAGCTATTCTTAGAAGGTTGATTTGACTTGTTCCTAGATGCAAGTGTTATATTATGAAGAAAAGTTGATCAGGTTAGGTTGTATACCCTTTGAAGAATAAGAGATGATCTTATTGAAATGAATAAGATTTTGAGGGGACTGGACTTTCATCAAGAAGGGAATAGAGACTGCTTTTGAAATTTATTTAAGGCAGGGTTAGATAATCCTTCTTTGTCTATCAAAAGTTATGAGTTGCGGACAGGAAAACAGAGCTAAAGCCAGAGTCAGATCAACCATGATCATAGTGAAGGGCTAAGTGTTCTACTTCTGCTCGGTTCTATGCTGCTATATCATGGGGTGGTGAAATATGCAATATGAATGCAAGTTTCTCCTTTTTGTCTTTCTCTGCATTTCATGGTGGCCTTTTCTTTTATTGATGCTTAGTCATACAATATGTTATAAATGACCTGGATGAGGGCGTAGAAGGGTGGGTTAGTAAATTTGCAGATGACACTAAGGTTGGTTGAGTTGTGGATAGTGACAAAGGATGTTTGTTTGTAGGTTACTGTGGTGTAAAATTATGTCCCAATACATGTGTGAATCATAATTTAATGCGGACAAGTGTGAGGTGATTCACTTTGGTCGGAGTAACCAGAATGCAAAATACTGGGCTAATGGTAAGATTCTTGGTAATGTAGATGAGCAGATAAATCTGTGTCCAGGTACACAGATCCTTGAAAGTTGCCACCCAGGTTGACAGGGTTGTTAAGAAGGCTTATACAGTGTTTTAGCTTTTATTAATAGAGGGATCGAGTTCCAGAATCATGAGGTTATGCTACAGCTTTACAAAACTGTAGTGCGGCCGCACTTGGAGTATTGTGTACAGTTCTGATCACCGCATTATAAGAAGGATGTGGAAGCTTTGGAAAGGATGCAGAGGAGATTTACTAGGATGTTGCCTGGTATGGAGAGAAGGTCTTATGAGGAAAGGCTGAGGGACTTGAGACTATTTTCATTAGAGAGAAGAAGGTTGAGAGGTGACTTAATAGAGACATATAAGATAATCAGAGGGTTAGATAGGGTGGACAGGGAGAGCCTTTTCCCCAAGTATGGGGACAACAAACACGAGGGGACACAACTTTAAATTGAGGGGTGATAGATATAGGACAGATGTCCGAGGTAGTTTCTTTACTCAGAGTAGTAAGGGTATGGAATGCTTTGCCTGCAACAGTAGTAGATTCGCCAACTTTAAGTACATTTAAGTCGTCATTGGACAAGCGTATGAACGTACATGGAATAGTGTAGGTTAGATGGGCTTCAGATTGGTGTGACAGGTTGGCGCAAAATCGAGGGCCGAAGGGCCTGTACTGCGCTGTAATGTTCTATGCTCTATGACTGAACCACAGGTAATGGTCAGAGGAAGGTGAAACTGCTGAATTCTGTTGAAGATTAATTTTTGTTGAATGTCAGTGACTGCCAACAATCTAAATGTGATCATTACTAGCTGCTTGTTCTAGAAGGACCATCGCAATGGCATTCTGACATAACTCATTTTAATACACTGATCAGTGTTGCAATGCTGTTAATTTGCATATACAATTTGTCATGGCCACTGTGTAGGTGCAACTGCTGTCAATGCACTTTGGTGCCGGTTCAGCAAGTTATCAGGGCAGTACTGGTATTGAAGAAACTATGCCAACAATTGTACCAAGGAAGATGCTCAAATCGCTACATGGTCTTGGCAGACTTGCCAAAACTCTACCATTAATTTCAGGAAAATGTTATCACTAACTGCCTTTTGAGTTCTTGTCGCACATGGTAATGCCCCTACCTCTGAGCCAGAGACTAGATTTAAATCTCACCTGCTCTAGAGGGTGTCATAACATCTCTGAACAGGTTGACATAAATAAAACTACAAATTACCTTTATAATTTTGAGTGAAAGCATTTTAAAGTTTAGCATGCTTGCACATGTATAACTGAAGACAATGGATGACATTTTGCCAGACTAGACGTCTTGACCCAATGTAAAGGTTTGGTTACACACTCCAGGCCTGGTATGTATATGTACAAAATAGGAGTAAGCCATTCAGCTCTTTAAGACTGTTGTGCTCTGCCATTTAACAAAATCATGGCCAGTCTACTACAATGTCACTGTCCTACATTATTTACATAACATTTAATTCCTTTAATGCCCAAACATCTCCAGATCTGTCTGTCTTTTCTCTCTTTTTCTCTCAAAATATATTTAATGACTAACCATATACAATCCTTTGATTGGAAAATAAATTCTCCTAATTTAAGGCCTAAATTGTGAACCCTTTATTCTGAGATTGTGACTAAGAGTGATAAACTTTCCAACTGGGTGAACAATCTTCCTGCATCTCCCCTGTCAAGCTTTTTAAGACTTTTAAATGATTCTGTCATTCTTCTAAACTTTAGGGCATTTATACCTCGTCTCCTTGGGGGACAATACTCTCATTGCCAGAGATCTGTTCAGTGAAACATCAGTGCATTCTCTGTGATGCAACTATCTCTTTCCTTGCAATAAAGGAACTAAACATATATAGTGTTTGGTATAATCTTAGTAAGGTGCTATTTAATTGCAGTGAGATATTAGTAAGACAACTTGGCTGCAAAATTTGGTTATGTAGTGCCTATTTCTTTTAGTACTACAGATACAGTTGGTGGAATTGAAATAGCTACTAACCATGGAGGGTCTCGCTTTAAATTTGTAGCACATTGGCATGGATAGCAGCATTCTGGGCTGGCTGATTGTTGGCATTGGGAGAATGCTGTGGTGAGTGACTAAATGTTGACAGCATGTTTGATCCTCATGGTGCAGTTGACACTTGAACTGCATGGTAGCTCCATAATCCCAGAAATGTCGCAGTATCTCAATACCTACAAGCCCTTTTAGGCACTGGTATCCATAACTATGATAACAGTTGAGTGACCTGGGTGTGTGTTTCCACTCCACATTGGGTTGCTTCTGCCCTCATTGCAACAGAATCAGAGATATTAGCCATCCTATGCAATTTTGTGGTTGGTTCACAGATGTGTAAATGGAGTTGGTTATCACTTTCACAATTGGACATGAAGGACTTCAAGCTCTGCCTCTAGGTGACACTGGACTCTTCCAGTCTCCTTGACTGTGACCACAGACTATTTGGCAAGCCTGTCAATGCACCAAGTAATTCAAAATCTTTAGCCTTATATGCTGTGCAATCCCTTCAAAATGTGCAATAGGGGTACATGAAGCATTATTCTCCGGTGGACTGACATCTGTGCTATCCTGATCTCCGGTCACTCGTGTGGTTTTTTTGAAATGTGCACATCCAATCCTGAAGCTATGCACTGAAGTAACTGCACTGCCACTGTGTAAGTTCATGGTCAAGTCTGAGTAAGTGTGACTGCGTCTTCAATGTCTTCCTGAATTTCCATCTCCTCCTCTTCCACCACTACCTGGCCAGGTCGCAATTCATTAGTATCAAAAGGTGCAAAGGCAGAGCTGCTGTGAGTGGAGTAGAGGAAGCCTGACTTGATTGCACGATGAAGGACAAATTGGATGGCAATAGGATAATTAAGTACAAGCATGCTTTTGATCTGGTGTTGCTGGTGGCAGATTTCTTTTAGCAGTCATGATGCCTTCAATAATGATGAGCACTGTCTTCTTCATGTATATAAGAGCATGTTGGGTGCAGTGGGGCACAATCCTATCTGGTGAGTATCTGCTGCTGGTTATATATCAGCTTGTCCTGCAGGAAAGCTGGAGATGTGGCAGTATGGTATAATATGTTGTGGTGACATTGCCAACTGTTAGATTCAAACACGATGGTAAAATGTGCACACATTATAAAATGCTAGTTTGAGGCTTGCAGCAGGGAGAAATGCCTATAAGAGGTGGTGTTTACAAAATATGATTAAGGTACTTAAACTATCTGTGATTGGGCTATGGTGGATTGAGCAATGGTTGAGGTTTCTGGGTGGTAGAGACTTTGAACATATATTTTCTTACCTTGCCCACTTGAATGAGCCTATTGAAATTCTCATAGCACTACATCTGGCAATGACTGCAATGGCCCCTGTTTTCTTGAGTGTTGGGCTTGATGACATTCTAATACTGGAAAAAAAAGGAATCTGTGTCCTTATACAAAAACATCCAGTGCTAGAGTGGGAGTTTGCTGTCAGGCATGATGCACCATTGTTTTGTTTCATTACTTCCAGCCCCTGCTGTAGGCAGGATACCCAATGTGTTTAAGTGCAGTCTAGTTTTAAATAATTTGCTTTGTGTGAGCCTACTCCTCCTCAGCTGTGGAGCTGCTCAACAGCACATTCAGCATTAGGTTGCGTACCAAAATCCCTATAATTAGTGCGCTGTACGTCTGCTGCCTGACTTACTTTGAACAGATACATGTCAATTGTGCCTTGCAATCCTGTCAACCAGTTATCCAGTTTTACTCCAAAAGGCAGAACAATTGTGTGATTACAAATCTTCTTGATCAGTTTTAAGTCTTTGCATTACATATTTTGAAATTGATATGGAGTCACACTTGTTTCCATAGACATTAGAGACTGGAAACATCTGTGTTCTAAACAGAAGTTTCATTTCAAAATATTGCCACTGCACAATCAAAGTTGAAATTTATTAATCTGTTTCAACAATTGGAAATGAATAGATTGGATTTCCAGTGGTGGAAGAATAGCAAAATGTTTTACACAAATTGTTGGTGAAAGATTAATTTCTTAGTGTACATGTTTAAATGAGAACTAATTTTCACTTTCTAAGTACATTGACAATTCAAAACATTAATTGTTGTTCTTCCCATGAGTGTATGCATCACAACTAAAACACAATTCAACAATTTGAATGCATCTATAAACTATGGACTTGAGAGTCCCAAATTCTGAGTACGTATATTATTCTCAGAGTCATACAGCACAGAAACAGAACTTGTAGTCCAACCAGTCCATGTCAACCATAATCCCAAAACTAAACAAGTCCCATGAGCTTGTGCTTGGTCCATACCTCTCCAAACTTATCCAAATGTCTTTTAAATGTTGTAATTGTACCTGCATCGACCACTTCCTCTGGAAGTTCATTCCATACATGAACTAACTGAGTTCAAACTGGCAAAAAATTGGCCAATTTTCTAGTGCTACAGAAATTTTTCCAGTACCATGTTGTCTAATAGATTTAATGCACAATTATAATACAGACATTGTGGCAAAGTGTCAACTGTGACTCAATTGATTGCAATTTTGCACCTCAGTCAGAAATTTTAAAAATATTTTTCTTCATAGGCTGAGGGCAACACTAGTAAGGCCAGCACTTGTTGTCCATCCCTAATTGCTATTGAAATGAGTGGCTTGCTAGAGCACTTCAGAGGGCAGAGTCAAGAGTGTGGCGCTGGAAAAGTACAGCCGGTCAGGCAGCATCTGAGGAGCAGAAGAATCAACGCTTTCGGGCATAAATCCTTCATCAGGAATTGGATGCTTTTCCAGTACCACACTCTCTACTCTGATTTCCAGCATTCTCACTTTCTCCCAATTCAAATGGAAGCCAAGAATCAACCATATCCTTGAGAGTCTGGAGCTCCTGTAGGATGGCCCAGGTAAGAGAGGCAGATTTCCTTCCTTGTAGGACTCTATTGAACCTTTTTTGTAAAACAGTCAAGAATAATTTCATGGTCACTCTTACTGAGAGAATCTTTCAATTCCAGAGATTATTGAATTGTAATTCTTGCTGCCATGATGGGATTTGAATTTATGTTCTTATTGCCTGGGATTCTGCATTGCTAGTCCAATGATATTACCACTGTGGGAATTGAGGGAGATCATGACATACTGAGAGTTGAGCACAAAATATAGAGTTGATACTTGAGTCCTGTGCAGGGGGACTGTTGATGTTTTAACATTTCATCCAAGCAGCAACTTTCCTCTCAAGTGAGCATTGAAGCACTCTTTGTACTATTCCAAAGACAAAGATGAATTATCAGCAGTGTCCTGGCAAAAAGTCATTTTTAATCAATATCGCAAAGAAATGTATATTGCTGTTTGTGGGAGTGTTCTGTGTGCAAAATGGCTGACATATTCCCTACACAATAACAGCATTCACATCAGAAGTACTAAATGGCTGTGAAGTGTGGATTGTGTAAGATGGTGTATAAATTTCTTTCTAATCAGACCTAAGGTTAAAGATACTTGGCAATATATCTTGTCAATCTCAATATCTTTGCAAAGTATCTATCGAGTTCCTGCTTAAGTTTGTATTGAGAGCTGCCTCCTCTCAATTGCACCAGTTCCATTTATATTTAGTTTTCCTTTTGTGCTGCTGGTATCTGTCTCCTAGCTTTGGAGTTTGTGACTTATTTAAGGTGACTTCTCTATCCCTGATAGAATTTTGAATATCTCAATAAGATTGTGTCAATTCTTTTCTAAAAATGTGACCATTTCTGTTTATGTAGCTTCTCATTACAGCTTGTGTCCATTTCAAATATCAGTTTGGTCAACATTTTCTGCAACTTGTGGGAAGTTGGCCACATGATGAGCAGGAGTACACATAATTGAGTAAATGCTTGACCAGCTATTTATGATTCAAGAGTGATTGATTGATTGTTTTGTTCTCTAGCCACGCATACCAAGATTGTGTTTGCTTACTTATTATTACCCATAGACTGTTTTTGATGAGACATCCAGAATTCCTCTCAGATCCATGTTCTTGTCCTGTACTTGCAGAATGATATATGTCAGTTTACAAACCCATTAATTATTCTTTACTTTGCATTTTATCCAGTTCATTGTAGACTTAACATATTCATCCAATCAAATCCCTTGTACTGCTGTCCCTTGTATAGTATGATCTTTCTCCTATCAGTAATGCAATCCCATCTTTACTATTTCCAGTCATAACATTAATCTCACCTTGAGAATGTCTTCTAATATGTCACTGAATATAACTGTCATGCTCACTGGGCTGTCATGAATTATTATGTCCCTCTTCTACAAACTGGTACTAATTATGCCCCATGTCATTGCACAGAGTTCTCTATATAGCAGCTTTTTTAAAAAAAAAACTAGTTGTAACCTGTGTTGAATTGTTAGTTGCTGGAATACTCATTGCTCTTTATTGCATGTCATTTTATAAACAGATGAAGCAACAAATGCATCAAATTTAGGGAACAAATACAAACTGAGGGTGAAATAATATAACAAAATTTTAAGGAGACTTGTGCGAGGACATAACATTTGGTATTGTTGGAGCCAGTCTTGTGACATTTTTACAGGGAAGATACTGCAGTCATTAAAAACATAACCCAAATGTAGTAAAGACACACCAAAACAATCAGTATCTGAAAACATTAGCTCCTATTATTGAATTCCACCAAAAATGATAATCTGATTTTTTTTTTCTGCATATTCTGCCCATTTCCATGTGCCTAAAGAATAAATAGGGAGAAATAGCTGGAAAGATCTGGACATTAATAGGGTTCTTTAGGAACTGAGCGAACGTGAGGACTGCAGATGATGGAGTTTAGAGTTGAGAGTGTGGTGCTGGAAAAGCACAGCAGATCAGGCAGCATCAGAGGAGCAGGAGAGTCAACGTTTTGGGCAAAAGCCCTTCATCAGGAGTGAGGCCCTATTCCCGATGAAGGGCTTTTGCCTGAAATGCTGATTCTCCTGCTCCTCTGATGCTGTCTGACCTGCTGTGCTTTTCCAGCACCCCACACTCGACTTCTTTATGAATTGGTTAAATTCAGATTAGCCAGATTGATTGCAGTGGCAAACTGCATAATTTTTTTGGTGTTTTAGGTGTATGTGTGTGTATATGCATGCCATGGTTGACAACAGCTATAATGTGAGCGGCACGGTGGCACAGCGGTTAGCACTGCTGCCTCACAGCACCAGAGACCCGGGATCAATTCCCGCCTCAGGCAACTGTCTGTGTGGAGTTTGCACATGCTCCCCGGGTCTGCGTAGGTTTCCTCCTACAGCCCAAAAATGTGCAGGTTAGGTGAATTGGCCATGGTAAATTGCCCGTAGTGTTAGGTGAAGAGATAAATGTAGGGGAATGGGTCTGGGTGGGTTGCTCTTCGAAGGGTCGGTGTGGACTTGTTGTGCCGAAGGGCCTGTTTTCACATGTAAGTAATATAATCTATAATTCTCTCCAGGATAAGATTCACAATTAAAGACTTAACATAAGGAGATTTCCCCAACTGGAGCAAGATATTTAATGACAGGCAAGTATTCTAATGTTAGACTTACAGTTCAGAGTGTGACCGTTGGCAGTTAATGCATTTTAATACAAGGAGTATTAATGATCCATTATGCACCTATCACAGAATTGTACAGTAAAGAGAGGCCATTTGGCCCATCAAGTCTGCACCAACAAAACACTATACTGAATCTCCACCAGTCCAGCTTTCTAACACTTATCCTAGAGATTATATATGTAAAGCGAACAAGTTGGTTTTTAATGGGCATGAAATTGTTAGCAACAGTTTAAGGGTCAGATTGAGGTGTCTTTCAAATACAATTTGAAAGTTAGAGCATTGCAGATGGATGTAGTTACTTAAAATGACCTGTTTAGACATGCTGTGACAGACCTCTGGGTGGGAGGGACTGGAACCCAGACTTTGTAGTTCACAGGTTTATCACTGATAAATGACTGTCTCGGTAATTTCTCAAAGTATCAGAGGTGATCACAACACTGTGGCAGCAAGTCCTGATGCTGAGCAACTGTATGCATCCACATTATTTTGAATGATTTGGTTCAGTAGATTGTTTATCTGAAATGACCATCCACTTCAAAGATCCTTGCTAGCTGCTGCATGATTGAACAGATATTTTAGTGTTTTACCTGATGCATTAACTTAGAAATCTGGGAATAAAGTTTGTAAATAAAACAAGGGGTAGGGAAATAGAACAAGAAGGTGCAACAATGCCTCTTCTTCCTCAGGTGGCTCAGGAAATTCGGCATGTCCATAAGGACCCTCACCAACATTACAGATGCACCATTGAAAGCATACTGTTCGGGTGCATAACGGCCTGGTATGGCAACTGCTGTACCCAGGACCGTAAGAAACAACAACAGGTTGGTGTGCACAGCCCAGACCATGATAGAAGCCAACCTCCCATCCATGTACTCCATTTACACAGCTTGCTACCGTGGAAAGGTTGCCAACATCATCAAAGACCCATTGCACCCTGATAATGATCTCCTACAATCTCTTCCATAAGACAGAAAAGCCTGAACACTTACACCAGCGGGTTCAGGAACAGCTTCTTCCAGGCCGTTGTTAGAGTGATTAATGGACTGTCTAGCCTCAAATAACGCTGATCTCGCTAACATGCGATATAATCTGTATGCCTCTTAGATTTGTTTTGATCTGTACTTCCTTGCTTACTATGATCTGCCTGTACTGCTCGTAAAAAAAGCTTTTCACTGTACCTCGATACGTGTGACAATAAAGCAATCAGTAGTGGTGGTCGTATGCTGGAGAAATGACAATTTTCAAGCTTTTCTTATGCTTAAAACGATTATAAGTAATACAAACTGATAAAAACAACAATGCATCAAAATTACTCTAAAGCACCAGGAGAGTTCTATCTTTGGCACTAAGCCTGTTGGTTTGTACTTAAGATATGTTACTTCATGCTTGGAATACCTGGAGGCGAGGATTTTGTGAGGTGACACTTTGATACTACCCCTTCTTTAATTTTAATGGTTAGTACATTGATATAATTTGAGAATTATTGGGAGAGGAATAATTGTGCTGCTCTAGAAACTAAATGCCTACGGCATCATAGAGCCAAAGTGTACAGCTTCATTTATATGCAGCCAACAGATTTTCTGTTTTAATCTGAAAGTGTTGGAGGTGACTGACAGAGCAGAGCCACTTTCACTATCTGTTTTTAATATGCTTGGTGATATGTGGGCTTTATTGTATCTAGCTGCTTATATCAAAGTGTTCAGAAGGTGAGGCTGTGGAGCGAGCTCCTTTTTGGAAAGGATGAAATGAAACCTCAGCAAGTTTATGGGTTAAGTGGAAGGAAGTTAATTTAACAGACTGAATATTGAGTTAAGTAGCAAAAGACTTTGTAAATCTCAAAGATTTTGTAAAATCAGGCGGCATTGTGGCTCAGTGGTTAATATTGTTGCCACACAGCGCCAGGGACCTGGATTTAATTCACCCTCAGGCGATTGTGCAAACTCCACACAGACATTCTCCCATTTTTCTCCTAGTGCTCTGGTTTCCTCCAACAGTCCAAAGATAGACAGGTTAGATGGATTGCCCATGCTAAACTGCCCATGATGTCCATGGATGTGCAGGCTAGGTGGATTGCCTGTGGGAAATGCAGGGTTACACGGGTAGGGTTGGAGGTGGGGAGATGGGTCTGGATGGGATGCTCTTTAGAGGGTTGATGCGGACACAATGGGCTAAATTGTCTGTTTCCACACTCTAGGGATTCTGTGATTTTGCTGTAAATCTGGAGTTTAGCATCAACACCAGTTTTCACATTTCCCTGATCAGAAGCCTAACTTCAGGTTCAATGCTCAGAGAAATTATTCAGTGGTGTTTCAAATAAAGCTATTTAAAGTACTCGCTTTGAAGAAAAAAAATTGTTTTGCAATACATATAATATGATTTGAGTATACAGTAGTCCCACCGTCCCCATAGGGGATGCATTCCAAGACCTACTGCAGAAGCCCAAAACCATGGATAAGAGCGAACCGAATAATTTAAATGGGAAATTTACCTTCCTAGCTGTCCCCGGTCTCTGGTTCCGGAAGGTCCCCTACAATACGTTCAGACTGCCGTAAACCATGGGTAACTGAGACTGCGGATATGGGGGTCACCCTGTACTTTATTACAAATACGATTTTGAAATATTGCAAATCTTCTTCAGTTACCTTGCACTAATGGTTCTGAGCTTCAAATTGGCGCACTCTGATGTTGCTGTTCTCAGTAAGTAGAAATATATGTACAAAAATATAGAATGCTATCAATGTGGAGAAATTAAAGATTGTGTGCCGTGTATTAATATTCTGATGTTGTGTTCCTTATCTCTCCTAAGTATTACAGATAATACTCTTCAGTTATATTTCACTTAAAAATCTTAATTGTTTCAGCAACTATTCACATGTCTGAACATTATTTGAAGTGGCAAATGCAATGCTACAATTGGAAAAATTAATTTTGTATCCAGTGATATGTTCACCATTGAAAGATTATACTCTTCAATACTGGCTTTTTGATAATTTAATTTAGAAAACTACACACCCTTCTCTGAGCCTAATTTGATGGGATGTGAGCAATAGAAGAATCAAGTGCAGTAGACCTGGTGACCAACCCTGATTTTTCTGATGCACAGTTCTGTGGAGAAAGCTGCACAGTTGAACTGCAACCTTGCTGAGATTAACTTAATGTATTGTCATTTGATAAATACCCAGATTATGAACAATTGAGGATATTTATATGTGTTACATAAAGAGTGAAAATTCTCTGTAACAGAAAGCAGCAACTTTTTTATTTTCTCAATGTACAATATGAAAATTTGCTCACATATGAGCTGATTAGTCTGTATTTTTTCCATGAGCTGGTAGTTTAAATAAAATCAAGGCATTGCACATTTTCTCTACCTGTTTGCAAATGTTAACTGTAACCATGGAAACGTCCTTGATGTGTTGCCCTTAGCATTGTAGTTATGCCACTATAAATTAGTTGACTCATCTCCCACAAGCACTGTCTAAATAGCAAGCATGAATTAAGGTTGTATGCTTAATAGTTTTTTTTTGCCGAGAGCTTTCACATCAGAATTATTTTAACACTGGGATTAACAGGATGCTAAAATATGTAATGCTCATTGGAAAATCTAGGCTTTTAAATGCACTATTTTATGTTCCAACTCTGGTAAAGGTACAGCACTAACAGCCTCTTCTTTTAATCATATACTTGGAGAAAACTTCAGCCAACCACATCTCCATAATACTGGAACTTGGGCACTGATATGCAGCAGCTAACTGTATCTACTGGCTTGCATGGTTTGTACTGGTCTAAGGAAGCTGTGGGTTTTCTCTACAGCTAGCCAAATAGAATTGTGATATTCCATAAGTTCATAGGCACTAATTAGATAAAAAGCTAGGTAATCACTTTTGCAATTGAAGAAAATTTCTAACTATATTCCAGAGAGACAGACATCCCTAAGTTAATGGTCAAATTGGGAAGATCAAGTCATTTGGTCAAGAAAGGTTACTGAGTAATTCCTTCCCAATAAGGAAGCAAATCGACCTCTGTTCAAATAAAGCTTTGTCAGACAGTGTAGATTTGGTTGCCTCTTATCATTGAGATAAATATAAAACAGTGTTTCCATCATTCATTAAGTCAAGGCAACCATTTGCTTTTGTTAAGGATCGAAACAGAGTGAGGCCAGCTATAATTTCCTGAAAGATCACTGTTAATTGTGTTTTGAAGACAAAAATGGTATGATTTGGTGTTTTGTGGCATGGAAAAATCAAGCTTGGTTCAGCAATGGAACAGATAGACTTTTGATTCCAAATTAGTAATTAAACTGGAATAGCATGGTGTCATGCGCTGATGCTCCTGGTAAGCTCATGATGTTGTGTCAATTAAAATTAGTAGGCAAAAACTCATGTGGTCTGTGCCTACAATCCCCAGACATATTTTATCTATGTACATTACTCTGCATTGAGTGTGCTACTCATAGAATCAGTCCCATAATGCCCTGTTGGAGGTAGTTCTCAACATCTCCACTAAGATTATAATCTTGTGCTAACCCGAAAATCCCCTTTGTTTGGAGCAAAACAGTTTGCACATACAACTGCAACAGTCATATGTTTTATTTGACTTTAATGTAGCAAGTTAAAATGTTCAACTTTGGGAATTCTGTATTTTATATTTTGTTAATGCTTTATCAGTGCTGCCATAAATCTGGTGCAAACCGATGAAAATAGGGACACCCTCCCTGTTTCAGTTCCTTCCGGTGCTGCTGATTTGAGATTATGCTTGCCCCTAATGTCCGAAAGGTAAAGTTTTTACTGTACCTTTGGAAACCAAGACTAAAAGTAAGGTATACATTTTCTGGAACACCAATGTAACAAAGGATGTTCATAGTTACAAAATAAATGTTTAAATATCTTCTCAGCTTTTTATAAGTGTCTGAAATTCTGGTATAACTGATACATATTTGATTATCATGGATGAACTGTCCATGATGTGTTCTTCGAGGAGAAAGTGAGGTCTGCAGATGCTGGAGATCAAAGTTGAAACTTTATTGCTGGAACAGCACAGCAGGTCAGGCAGCATCCAGGGAACAGGAGATTCGACGTTTCAGGCACAGGCCCTTCTTCAGGAATGAGCAGAGAGTGTTCAGCAGGAGAAGATAAAAGGTAGGGAGGAGGGACTTGGAGGAGGGGCGTTGGAAATGTGATAGGTGGAAAGAGGTCAAGGTGAGGGTGATAGGTCGGAGTAGGATGGAGGCGGAGAGGTCAAGAAGAAGACTACAGGTCAGGAAGGCAGTGCCGGGCTGGGGGGATTCGGCTGAGACAAGGTGGGGGGAGGGGGGATGAAAAAACTGGTGAAGTCCAAGTTCATCCCCTGCGGTTGGAGGGATCCCAGTCGGAAGATACAGACCCTTTTACAGACAAGTCAAGCAACAGCCTGACATAGGCATATTCACTGAATTTTACCTTACAGATATAATCCAGACAGCACCATCATCATCCCTGGATATGTCCTGTCCCAAAGGCAGGTGCGATCCAGCACAGGAGGCAGCTCAGTGCGATAGAGTC
>NC_057731.1:25340969-25449624 GCF_004010195.1 Chiloscyllium plagiosum | reverse complement strand
ACCTGCTGTCTTCTTCTTGACCTCTCCGCCTCCACCCTACTCCGACCTATCATCTTCACCTTGACCTCTTTCCACCTATCACATTTCCAACGCCCCTCCTCCCAGTCCCTCCTCCCTACCTTTTATCTTCTCCTGCTGAACACTCTCTGCTCATTCCTGAAGAAGGGCATGTGCCCGAAACGTCGAATCTCCTGTTCCCTGGATGCTGCCTGACCTGCTGTGCTGTTCCAGCAATAAAGTTTCAACTGTCCATGATGTGTTGTCCACTGATGCTTATGAATAGAATATTTGAGTCACATACTCAGCCAATACACGACAGATAATAGTGTGAAGTCAGTCAGCTTGTGTATATTGTTGCACCACGGGTTAAACTCTCCTGCTTAATTTAAAACCAGCAACACAAAAGATTATCCCGTGCAGTAATCTGTAAAAATTCGAGTGGCCAAGAACTATGTAAAGTAAAAATTAACAACTTTATTTCTTAAAGTATAAGAGAATAATTAACTAACCACTATTTAGAATTTCTTTCTCTAACCTATCTTTTACCTTCCCTTCTATAATACTGCTTTGATAAAACTCCCAATTAAGATTGACAAAACAACACTACTTATCTCAAAACCAGGCAGCTGTAAATTCTTATCTTCAGATCTTCCTGGGTCGTCTTTTCTCCTTGTTAGAAATTTCTGCATCACAGACTACTGATTGAAAAGGTTTTGAGAGAGTTTTTTTTTTCAAGCAGTCTGTTACATGCTAAGACTGAGCAGCTCTCCTCTCAACTATTCAATTTCCCCCCGGTCTTCTACCCCAGAGCATCGGATTGTGTCATTAACTTTTAAGATTGTCAATATACTCAATTCAAACGCGATTGGAAATTTTTTTTTTCTCAGTATAATTTAAATTGATTGGCCGAATTCAAATTTATTTTTGTCTCCAGGCAATGAGCTAATCAAGTTGTTCGACCAAATGTTACATTGTTGCCTTACTAAGAACACTTAGCACTGTGTCCGGTAGTTCTGCTGCTTTTAACTCTCTTAAAGTATACCCACGTCGTTTTAATAGTATCCTTTTCTATCATATTTGTTGGTTGTTAGAAGTGGCCCAGGTTGCCTTACTACAAAGAATTTTCAAGATACTCAGGCCTACAAACAGTGATCAGGGTAGCTATGTCAATGGTGGATATAATTCTGCTTCCAAATCCGATGCACAAAGTCAGATTCTGCAAATTGGATGGAGAGAAAGTGCCTCTGAACTTTGGATTTTGATTGTGGCAGATAAGGTCTCAGAATATCATGATCAATCATGGACACAGTGTAGAGGATATTTGGGTAGGAAATGTCCAGGCACTTAGTCCACGATGCAGAAAGAAACAGTAGAAAAACAACATACCTCACCACCTCAGCCTCCACCCAGATCGTTGTTATGTACGCCCTTGCCTTCCATCTTAGCCCTTGTATTCAGTCCCCAAAGCTTCTCTGCCAACTTCTTGTCAGCCCATGCTCCCCGACATTGTCTCAGATTCCATGCTAACACACCACATATTCACCATGGACAGACTTCAGGGCATATGTTGAGATGGATTTTTTTTTATGTCTGTTGAAGCATTAAATATATAAAAAAAAAAAGTGAGAACTGTCATAAATGCATTCTCTATATTCCTTGTTTTAAAAACAAGCATTAGAACATTGATTCCAATTCAAAGTGTAGCTGTCAATCAAACTATGAACTGAGAACCCCCACTTAATAACTAAATTCATTGTGAGGCAGAATTCGGAACCAGTCACAATCAATTTGACATCTCCATTTTACCTTAATCCACTGTGATAATGGAAGATTATAAATTCAGTTGTGTAGCAATAAGCGCTCAGGTTTATGTCAAGAGACTGAGTGAAGTAGCATGTACTTTTGTTTTAAATTTACAATTTGAGAGCTTTTTCAAATAATTGAAGGACAGACATTTTAAATACCTTAACCACTTGATGACCCTCTTGATAATTCAAATAAGTTTACAACTTTTCACATGTATTTGTTTGAAGTAGACAATCTTGAATGACATCTTGCCATTCTAAATGGGTACCCAAACTATCCAAGGATCTTTACAAAGTTTAGATTTGCTCTACAAGGTCTAATAAACTCAGTATGTGCATAACACAAGTGGAAAATGAATATTATTTGTGATTGGAGGGAGCTTCTGTTAGCTATGAGCAAATGGCTTTGGTATGTTCAGAGATAGGACATCCAAAGTTTGGCTGCCATTGGCTCTTTTGCAATGATGGAGTGGCCTTGCAGCTAAATTACAAATCATTAAAAATGTTGGTTTTGAAATGGCATATTTTAAACTTTCTGCTTAATTGGAAATTAGAATGAAATAGGGGATTTAAAGATAGTCAGGACATTTATCCAGTTAGAAATGCTATGCACTTCACATTGTCAAAGAGATGGGCTTTGACAGAGAAGAGTCAATTGTAAGGCACTACAGTGTAATCTTTATAGGGTTTTGTAAACTCTCCCTGTTATAATCTAAGAGAAAGACAGCAGCGGTATAAATGCACAAGATCTCTATTGTTCACTACATGAAATATGGGAGCTCGTACCTGGATTAAAGAGACCATGTTCATGAGCATTGAACAGGACTTGAAGATTTGCCATACCTTGGCTAGAGGACAGGATATGTGTAGTGGAGAGATCTCCAAGGTACCCCTCAACTTGAAAGTCTGCTTGAAGGTAGGAAGTTACTTTGCTCGGGGGAGTGGCAAACAAGCTGTTGAAAGCTGAAAACAATTTTGTGGCACTTTGGTAATGCCCCTACCCCTGGACGGGGAGGCCCAGGGTCAAGTCCTATTTGCTCCAGAGGTGTGTAACAATACACTTGAACAGGTTGATTAGCGAAGTAGGTTAATTTATTTTTAAAAATTGGACTGGTTCATACAGAATGAAATGGTCAAATAAAGGACAGCAAAGTGTAATTATGCAGGAGATTTTGCAATCAGTTTTACTGTTAAATGGCAGTTTTTTCTGTGGTTTATAGCATGAGATGGCTGCTGAATATCCTTGTTAGGTTTTCCATGGCAAGTACAATTTTAAACATTGAAATCTTGTGCCGTGGCTGTTCCAGTCAGCCATCAGAAATTAGAATCTTGCAGAAATGTAGTCCCCGTGGAATATATCAAGATAGATACTCACCTTGTAGATAAGGTGATTTTTAAGAACTTCTGTTATTGTAATGTGTCTGGAAATGCTGTGCCTGGTGGTGAGAGAACAGAAGATGTGGATAGGACCAGCTCTGCACGATGCTGTTTGCCAAGTTGGATCCAGACTCCTCCTCCTCGGCAGTGACAAGAGATTGTCCCACAGGCCTGTCAAAATACCCAGCATTCAATGCCTATCAAGCCATTCATCACAGTTCCTGGTTGTAAGCTTTTTCTATAGAGGATGCATAGGCAACCTTTTTATTGCTTCAGTTCTCATGAAAGCTTTCAGACCTGAAATGTTAATTCTGCTTTTCCCATCATAGTTGTTGCCTGAACACTTCAGATTTCAAGCATCCACTACTTTTTGCATTGTATGTCTGTTCCCCTTTCCTGACTGTAACCCACTCGCATCTGGTTACTAAGCATATATAGATTCCAAATTTTTACTGGCCTCAGGTCTATGCAGTGAGCTGGTGTTGCATGTGATGGGGCCATTTTTGTGTGTTATTGTCTCTCTGCCTGCAAGAACTACTCTGTCTGGAAAGCTAGCAGTTCTTCTGAGCTTAAAAGCAGAAGTCAAAAGAGGAAGATGAGGGTGAAACAAGAACATGGTGGTGGAAAGCAAAAACCAATGTTGACAGCATTTGCAGCTTGTTCATCATAACATGCAGCAAATTGAGGGTAAGATGGGAATTGAAAAGGGCATGAGGCAGGAACTTACTGAGGTCATTGAGAATGACAGTGATACCAGATTTCGTGGCACTGAGTCACATTTGGGTCTGAGAGCCATTTCCACCACAGAATCCAGAAGGTGCAGGCAAACCTGCCCCACACTAGTTCTGCTCCATTCCATTATCCTGTCCACCATCATGTCACAAGAGAGGGAACAATGAGAATGACAGTGTTGCATTGTGCTTAGCTAATGTGTCTGCCATAACTGAATGGCTGGAAGTATGTGGAATAAGGAAGAGGTGGGTGAGGTTGACAGCATTGAACATGAAAAGGTAAAATGGAGTATTTGAATGTAACACTTAAGGCCTGAGTGCTGGGCGGTTAGGGTCTGGTAGAGTGATGGGTCTCAATTGATTCAGAATTGACTCTTGTATTTGTTTTATTTTACAGTGAATCACGCAGAGCAAAGATTATGTTCACATTTGCTTTGTTCAATCATTCTTGTTTGTCTTTGAATAATGAATACACTGTTTCCGCAAAGCAGAACCATGACTTTTTTTAAAAAAACTCCATTCCTCTGCTTCTGCTTCTGAGTTTGACTTGTTGCTTTCTCAGTTTTCTGGATCCAACTGTTCTTGGATTTCTTGCTAATTGTTGTTAGACTGTGATGAAAAATTTGATTCTATGCTCAATGTGACTGTCTTTAAGACGTTGTTTTAATTTTTAAACGTTTGATTGACAGACTTCAGACTCCGATTCTGTGTCTCTTTATTTACAATTAAAAGCCTCTGCCAAGCACCCAGTACTAGATGCTCTCATTTTTATTTTGAAAACATTGCACTCCCATTGTGTTGAGGAATAAGTGAACAAGTTCCTTGCTCGGTCTTTGAGAAATGCAGTTTCTATTATCATATTAATAATTTGTCATGGAGGTGTTTTTCTTTTGAAACATGAACAAATCCACTTTGCATTTGAAAACCTAACATTTAAAGTGGAATTTCTTTTTGAGGGGAAAACTAACAAAAGGAATCCTGCAACATAACAGATATAACATACTTCTATTTAATTATTCCTACTTTATTATTTTTTAAAAAAGACTAATGTGCACAGGAAAATATGGACCTTTTTATATTTCTGAAGTTCTCTTGCAAAGTGAATGAGGATTAATTGAAAGCAACATATTGTGGTATATTGGGATTAGGAGTTCTTCCCCCAGCTCCTTGGAAATCTGTCACTTCAAGTGCAAGTAGAGGTAACTTCTGTCCTGAGTAAATAGTTTATGCAGTTGGTACGTGAAATTGCACAACATGTACTTGTGTGCTGATTAATGGTTCCATTCCTGGCCTTGAAAATGGTGTATGCATTAAAGTTGCTCATTAAGATGAATTATCATCCCTCGCCATTATCCATTAGTCTTGCTGATGTATTTCTCTATCCAACTGGTTCAAATGTTTTGAATGACTGTTGTTCTAAACATAAAATAGTTATTTTGCTAAATTGCATTGATAATTCTCCATTTCTTTTAAAAATCAAAATTCTCTCTTAAATTACTTCTTAATTTAGTTGATATCAATGTTTTTTTCTTAATCCATAGTTGTCTGCTAACCAATGATTGTATTCTACTTGGCATGTCTACTATGTCATGCTTTGAGTGGTGGGTATGTCATGAACACCTGAGGAACCCTGAATGTTTAAATCCTCCGAGGTAACTCAGGCTGCACAGGCTTGGGGGGAAGGTGGAGAAGTGGGAAGGGATGACGTGAAGTACGACTGAGCAGGTTTTCTACATTAAAAGCAAATTACTGTGGATGCTGGAATCTGAAACCAAAAGAGAAAATGCTGGGAAATCTCAGCAGGTCTGGCAGCATTTGTAAAGAGAGAAAAGAACTGATGTTTCGAGTCTAACTGACCCTTTGTCAAAGCTGCCAGACCTGCTGAGATTTCTCAGCATTTTCTCTTTGGGCTCTACATTAAAAGCTCAGATGACCTTGGTAATCGTTCTGTGTAATATGTTGACCCCATTGCACTGTAGAGATCGACTAAAACATTACTGATGCAATCACATAGAAAAATCCAATTACAATTTTAAAAATAGAAAACTGGTTCTGAATGTGTAATCTGCCAAAAGATTTATTTAAATGCTGTTGTGGCTTTTGGGTGTTTTCTAACATTTGAAATCTTATAAATGTATTCCAAAATCCAGGACACCAGTTTGAGGTAACTGGGTGAAGAGACTTGGCAATATCAAGAACAGCTGAACAACTTGTTTTATGTCAGAGGCTTTAGAATGAATGACGTTAATTTGTAATTGGCACATAATACCTCTGTTCAACTCCTCTCTGTTCTATTACTGACAGTAAATATCAACCTTCTGATAAAATCTAACCTATTTTCAGCGTTTCCAGTGACCATAGTTCTATTAATTTTAAAATCCTTCTGGAAATGGACAGAACCAGTCCACAGATTCAAGATCTAAATTGGGACACAGCGAATTTTGATGGAATTAGACAGGAGCTTAGAGGGGTTGAGAGGAGTTGGCTTGTTTGCAGGCAAAGGGACCTCTGGCAAATATGTAATTAAAAGTGTAATAGCTAGAGCTCCATATCTATATGTTCCTGTGAGGGTGGAGGGCAATGTTAGCATGAGTAGGGAACTCTGGATGACAAGAGACATTGAGGCTTTAGCCAGAAGAAAAGAAGGAGGCATGGTTCAGGTACAGTCACCTGGGATCAATGAAATCCCTGGAGGTATATAGTGGACATAGGGTTTACTGAAGATGAAAATCAGGAGGGAAAAAAGGGTGCACAAGAGAGCTTTGGCTGAGAATGTTAGTGTGAATCCAAAGAGATTTGTTTAAGTATATTAAAGGAAAAAGAATAACTAGAGAGAGAATAGGACCCCTCCCAGAACCAAAGTGCGGAACCACAGGAAATGGGCGAGGTCCCCAATTAATATTTCTCCTGTGTTTACCATGGAGAAAGATGTGAAGACTTGGGAACTGGGGGATATTAATGGTGATATCTTGGGGACAGTTCATATCACAGTAGAGGAGGTGTTGGACATATCAGAATGTGTGAAGATGGATAAATCTCCTGGTCCTGACAAGATATACCCAAGAACCCTGAAAGAAACTAAAAAAGAAATTGCAGGATCCCAAGCTGATATATATGCTCGTTAGCCACAGGTGAGGTCCTGAAAAACTGGAGGGTAGTGCATGTTGTGCCCTTACTCGAGAAGGGCTGCAAAGAAAAAGCTGTGAACTATAGACCTGTAAGTCTAACATCTGTAGAAGGTAAGTTACTTGAGAAAATTCCAAGAGATAAGATATACATGCACTTGCAAAGATAGGGTTTGATTATGAGTAGTCAGCATGGCTTTGTGCATGGGAGATTGTGTCTGCCAAATTTGTTAGTGTTCTTTGATGAAGTGACCAGGGAGTTTGAGGGAAAGACGGGAGATCTTTTGATAAAGTTTCACATGGTAGGCTACTCTGAAAGGTTAAATCGCATGAAATCCAGGGATAGCAGACAAATTGGATACACAATGGCTTGATGGTAGGAAACAGAGGGTAACAGTGGAAGGATGCTTTGTCCAACCGGAGGCATGTGACTAGTGGAGTGCCTTGGGTTTGTGCTGGACCCATTACTATTTGTTATCTATATCAGTGACTTGGATGAGAATGTACAAGGCATGATTAGAAAGTTTACAGATGACACTAAAATAGGAGGTGTAGTAGGCCGTGAGAAAGTTTGTCAGAAATTGAAGTAGCTGGGGAAGTGGCTGAGAAATTACAAATAAAGTTTAATATAGATAAGTATGAGATCTTGTAATTTGGAAAGTCAAATCAAGATAGGAGTTTCATGGTGATTGGTAGGGCCTTAAAGAGTGTTGTGTGTCAGAGTGACTTTGGAGTTCAGGTACATGGTTCTCTGAAAGTGGAGTCACAGGTGGACAGGGCAACGACATGCCTTTTGGCCCACTAGCCCTTATCAGTCAGGGCATTGAATACAGGAGTTGAGAAGTTATGTTGCAGTTATACAGGATGTTGGTGAGGCCACACTTGGAGTATTGTGTTCAGTTTTGGTCATGTTGCTATCGGAAGGATGTTATTAAACTGGAAAGAATGCTGAAGAAATTTACAAGAATGTGACTAGAACTCAAGGGTCTGAGGTTTAGGCAGAGGTTGGACGAGCTAGGACTGTTTTCTTTTGGGTGCAAGAGACTGAGGGGGTGATCTTTATTGAGGTGCATAAGATCATGAGAGGCATGGATGAAGTGAATGCAATCAGTCTTTTTCCCAGGGTTGGGGAATTGAGGATTAGTGGGGAAAGAGTAAAAGGGAACCTGAAGAGCAAGTTTTTTACACAGGGTAGTACCCATATGAAATGAGTTGCCAGTGGAAGTGGTTGAGGCGATACGTTAACAACATTTTAAAAGGCATTTGGACAAATACAAGAATAGGAAATTTTTGGATATGGGCAAAGTGCAGAGAAATGGGGTTAGTATGGATGGACATTTTGGTCAGCATAGACCAGTTTGGGTCAAAGGGCCTGCCTCCATGCTGTAGGAGTCTATGAATCTGAGAAAAATCACTTCATTGTACCGTATAAAGCTACAAGTAATTATCTTTCCATTGTTATTGCAAACCTGATTGATGTTGCACTGAAAAGAACACACTAATACTGTGAAATTCACAAGAGCTTAATGTTGTTAGATACATCTGTAACTGTCATTGTGAAGTGCAGAATTATATTGGCAAGTTGCAAAAATTTACTTTTATGGTACATTAAGGTTACAATTTGATCATCTCAACAAAAGAACAAATAATAGTCATTGAATTGTCTTTGTAAAGGTGAAGGCTAACTTCACTGTGCAGATCCTTTTCACTTTTGCCTGAGATAGATGAAGTACAGACCTAACAGATCAAAACCATATGATACAGTGAGCAACAATGCAATCCGTTTTCAGCACCACAGCCCTAAGCCTCACATCCTCTATGACCAAAAGGACAGCAAGCTTGGGATCATCATCACCCTTGGGTCTTTTCCAAACAGTGTCAAATCTGGCTTAGTTAGTAGCACTCTTTTTTTTTGCCTTGGAGTCAGAAAGTTGTCAGTTCAAATCTTGGATATATATATCAGTTCAAATATCTAGGATACCAGTGATGCACTGCTGACGGTGCTGTCTTTTGGTTGTGATTTAAAACTGAGGCTCCAATTGTGCCTTGGTTGCACACAACAGAAATCACATGGTATGATGCCAATGAAGAGGGGAATCTGTCTCCTGGATCCTGGCCAATATTATTTATCACTTAATCAACACCATAAAAACACTGACAATTACCACATTTCCATTTGCAGGGCTGGGCAGTGTACAGATTAGTGGCTACCTTCCATACATTAAAACAGTGACAATATTTCAAAAATGTAAATATATTTAAGATTAAAAAATTCAGACATTCATCATTACAGTGTGCCAAATTCCTGCTTTTTTTCTGCATACACTTTGTACTACTTCTATCCAATTGATCATCCAATGCCCTCTAAAATGCCTCCATTTCCTTTTGAAAATGATCATTGATCATCTCCACTTCCATTAGAGAGACATGACTGGTGATGGTTTAACCTGAAGGTCACCATGCTTCAAGTGAGGGGAGAAGTTGAGAGGGAGAGCCCTTCATGGTAACTTCAGTCGGTGCACTAGCCAACTGCGCTGTAAGATAGCTTGCATAATTAAGCTGTCACCTTCTAAACCATACTGAAAAATAAAAGCAATTAAACATTAAAGATGGCAATAACCTTTTTTCTTGAAATATTTTATAGCAATTGGAGGTTGGTGAAGTAAATCTTGCATTTACTTTGGTTAGTTTTGAACTGTCTACCTACAACAAAGTAGCTTGTGCCAAGCCCTTGACTAAATCTTATCAAGTTGGGTCACAGAGGACAAGCCAAGGAAAAGGCTGTAGGTTGGCTCCTAAGTAGGGATTCACAAATTGTTTCATAGTTTCTGTTCCTTGCAATATTAGGATAGACCTTTCAGTCAGATATGAGTCATGTAACTATGTATACCTATATTGTAAAACAAATATGTTGGTGGTCTTTGCAAAGGTTGTGTATATGTATTGCAGTCTTTGTAAAAGCTGTTTGTTTTTTTTTAAAAAAAGCACAGTATATGTGAAGTTAGGAAATAGAGTCCACAACCAATTGTGCGGTGCAGCAATCATTCCAATTTAGCAACCAGGAAGTGGTAGTGTAAAGCCTGGCCATGTTTAACTGTCCAGGTACTCTGTCAAGAGCACAGTACCGAGGAAGGTGAAGGTAGACCAAAGATTTTGAGAATATAGCTAATGAGTGCCAAAGGGGTGTTGTGTGACAGCTGCATATTTCTTCACAGTAAATAACAGTTTGTTTTCTGTTCTGCACTATACTGACAGGTAGCTATGTCACCGTGTTGTTACATTTCTACCTCATTAAAAGTTTTATATTTAAAATGCAAGTTATGGCTCTTTGTAGTGCAGTGGTAGTACTCTTGCCTCTGAATTGAAGATCTAAGTTCAAGTCCCACTGGAGACATGTCATTACTCATCTGAATCATAACATCCCTCCAGTATGGAAACAGCAAGCCCTTTGGCCCAACAAGTCCACACCGACCCTCCGAAGAGTAACCCACCCAGACCCATACCCCTATCCTATATTTACCCCAGACTAATGCACCTAACCTACACATCCCTGAACGCTATGGATAATTTAGCATGACCAATTCACCTGACCTGCACATCTTTAGATTGTGGGAGGAAACCCAGGCAGACACTGGGGGAATGTGCAAACTCCACACAGTCGCCAGAGGGTGGAATCGAACCCGGGTGCCTGATGCTGTGAGGCAGCAGTGCTAACCACTGAGCCACCATGCTACCCAACAGGTTGGTTCACAACATCTATAAAAACAATTTAGAATAAACTTTGAAAACTCTGTCAGTTCACACATTGTGAAAACTGACCTGACCCAGCTAGTTATGCAGATGGTTTGGGGATCTTGTGGTGCAGTGGTAGTATCATTGCCTATTGTCCAGAAGACCTGGTTTCAAGTCCCACCTAATACAGACCTGTGTCATAGCATGTCTGAACAGTTTGATTTAAAATTATTTTGTGGCACTTGCAGTGCCCGGTTAAAGTCCAATTTGGATAATAACATTTCTGAGCAGGTCATTTGGAAAATATCTGTTAACATGTCTGACCTTGCTCTGCTTCCTCCATCCATGAGGTAAACCACTGTTCACAATGTTCTGGGCATGCCAAAAACATAGACGGAATCTTTTCAACTGAACAAATGCAAGAAAGAATTAATAAAGCTAGAAAAAAATGTTGCAATGATAGCAGAATATAAATATCCCTTACAAAGCTGAGGGCACAGATTTCAGTAGAAAGGTGATAAAATGAATATGGTTGTTGAGACCTAATTTTAACATGGTAAATTAATGGACACTTTCAGTGGCAGTCTAAAACCTGCATGTGGCACTAACTTTGTGCAAGTCCACAGGAACTAACTACCACATTTTTTTCCAACCACTTACACCAACTGTCTGCTTACGTATCAGATACAAGTAGTTGGTATAGCAATCATGTTGATCTCTCTCTGCACTTCTTCACAGCTGTAACACTGTATCCTGCACTCTAATCTGTTACCCTCATGCACTTGTACAGTACGATCTGCCTGTACAGGCACATAAGACACTTTTCACTGTACCTTGGAACATGTGACAGTAATAAGCCTAATCAGGATAGTTGAACAAAATTGATCACTCAATTAAAAGTGTTTCTAGAATTTGTCCTTTTATAGTTTGTTTTCAACTGATTTTTATATTGGCGTAGGATCCCACAAATTTAAGCTGCAATTTGCCATCGGTTTCAAATAATGGTTGTGGAAAAATGTTAACCTAATTTCCAAACAGACAATATAAGTACTCAGTGTCCTTGTTAACAATCAGAGATTCATACAATTTGTCCATGTACTATCTGCATAACTATATGTCACGTTTCAAATCTATATTACAGGTGGACAAACTAAAACCTCCCAAGATTTCTTGTTGATCTTATATGCCCCCTTTTTAAAATGTTACTTTTCATGATATTTGACTTGAATTGCCCAAGTAACTGCTAATAGAGATGCACAATTCTAATTCAATATTGCTGAAAAGCACTTTTTTTTTAAGCTTTTTTTGTCTTCTGCTCTTGCATCTAAGATTTTATGGAGTACAATTAGACCATTTGGTCCATCAAGTCTGCTCCACCACTCAATCATGGGTCATGTGTTTCTCAACCTCATTCTCCTGCCTTCTCCCTGTAACCTTTGATCCCCTTACTAATCAAAAACCTAGTTATCTGTATCTTAAAGACTTCAATGACTTGGCCACCACAGTCCTCTGCGGCAATGAGTTCCACAGATTCACTTCCTTCTGGCTGAAGAAATTCCTCCTCATCACAATTCTAAACAGTTGTTCCTTCAGGTTTTTGTTTCTTGTCCTGATGGAAACACCTTCTCCATTTCCACTCTATCCAGGCCTCAGTGTTTTGTAAAGTTTGGTGAGATCCACCCTCCTTCATCTTTCCAAACACCATTGAGTACAGACCCAGAGTCTTCAGCCACTCCTCATAATGACAAGACCTTCATCATGGGGATCATTCTGTGAACCTCCTCTGGACTCCTTTTTGAGGCCAGCTCATCCTTCCTTAGGTATGGGACCCACACTGTTTATAATATTCAAAATGTGGTCTGACCAGAGCCTTATACACCTTCAGCAGTAGACCTCTGCTCCTGTATTCTAGCCCTCTTGAAATAAATATTAATATTGGCAGCTTGGAAGGCAAGTGCAATTGAACCTACATGTTAACCTAAAGAAATGCTGAACTAGGACTTCCAAGTCCCTTTGTGCTTGAGATTGCTGAAGCTTTACTCCATTTTAGAAAGTCTCACTTCTATTCTTCATAACATAGGGCATAACCTCACACTTGGCTACATTGTATTCCATCTGCCTCTTCTTTTCTCACTGTCATAGCTTATCCAAATCCTTCTGCAGCTTCCCTGCTTTCTCAATACTACCTTCCCCTCCACTTCTCTTTCTGTCAAGGTTCACAACAATGCCTTTAGGGTCTTCATCTAGAACATTGATGTATAACAGGAATAGTTGTGGTCTCAACACTACCCCAAGGAACTCCACTAGTCACTTGCTACCATCTGAAAAAGGTGTATTTATCCCCACTCTCTGCCTTCTGCCAGTCAGCCAATCCTGTCTCTATTGCCAGTACCTTTTTCCCTAATACCATGGGCTCTTGTCTTTTTTAGCAGCCTCCTGTGTGGCACCCTGTCAGAGGCCTTCTGGAAATCCAATTAGATAACTTCCATTCTCTCCTTTTGTCTAACTTGCTTATTACTTCCTCAAAGAATTCTAACAGATATGTCAGATGTCCTTCTCTTGATGTAGCCGTGCTGCTTCACCCCTATTTTACCATGCACTTCCTAGTACTCCGCAATCTCATCCTTAATATTGGATGCTAAAATCCTACCAATGACTGAGGTCAGGCTCAGTGGCCTACAGTTTCATGTCTTCTGCCTCCTTCCCTTCTTAAACAGGTATATTATATTATCCATTTTTCAGTCCTCTGGGACCCTCCTTGACATTCGTGATTCCTAAAAGATCACCACCAATGTCTCCAAATCTCCTTCAGAATGTTGGGTGTAGTCTATCTAGTCCACATGAATTCAGCTTCCCCAGCACCTTCTCCTTCGTAATAGCTAATACATTCATCTTTGTCCCCAACTCTCTTGAAGTTCTGGAAAGCTACTGATGTCTTTCACCATGAAGACTGATGCACAGTCCCCATTCAGTTCCTTCAATCTCTAATTCATTTCCTTGTTCCTCATTACCACTTCTCCCAGGCTAACTTTCCAGTGGTCCAATATCCACCCTTGCCTCTTGTTTACGTTTTCAATTTAGATTCTTAAGAAACACAAAGGAAAAGCCAACATTTATATTGTATGAGAGTGCTGATTGGTTGGTAAGTAAAAGATAAAGTAGTCATGCTCCCACTGGACCATGGGGCTGCTGTCTCATCAGAGAGAGATGACTGGTGCTGTTCTAACCTGAACGTCCTCACACCTCAAGCGAGAGACAAAACTGAGAAAGTAACCCTGCTGGTATAGGAATTAACCATGCACTGTTAGTGTCACACTGAGTCACAAACCAGCTGTCCAGCCAACTGAGCTAACTAACCCTCATTGGTAAGTGCACTCCAATTCATAGAGGCATTGCATGGAGAATATACCAGTTAATGTTGATTGACAGTTAACATCCAGGCTTTATTTAAATTTTAAGACCGGCAGGTTGAGTCTGGTCTAGGTTTGACCAGCAAAATGAGCCAGTGAATGGCTATTTGTTGAATTGAAGCAGGTGCAGTTTGTGAAAGTTCTTCCTGTCTGCAAAGATCAGAGCTCTCTGTGTTATTGTTGTAAGTAGTTTTCCAGTCTACACAAATTCACCACACTGTGAGTCTGCTTGACAATCCAAAGTTGGTTGTCATAACTCCTTGTACATTTCAGAACTATCCAGCAAATATCCAATTTGAGAATCACATATAAGGTTAGATACTGAGTTTTGCAAATGTGGGCTGGTTGAATATGGTTTGTAAGTTGCTTGTTGCAAACAATGGAAGGGATGTGCTGTTTGACATGACCTCCCAGCCTTTGGGATGTACCATCTATTTACCTGGAATCACATAGGCACTGAATTCATATACACCATTACTCGTTCGTGTGATAGGCAGATATTATCTTAGCTTGACAGTAGCAGTCTATAAGTGGTAAACATCATTTGTGTTACTACTGCATAATAAGAGATTGAAACAAATATATTCACCTCTTGCTCAGAATGTGGATATATCTTGTCCAATGTGAGGTTGACTGGACATCTTTCAAGACCACAAGATATTGCTTTAAGGCCTTCCATGATTTTGCTTAATATACAAATAGAAAATGTAACAAAACAGATGACCGCCATTTATTGGTTTATTTCTGAGGACAATGCCCTAACCAATCAAACTGTCTATTTTTAAAAACTTGAATAAAGCCTGGCTGTTAACTGTTAAAAGGTGCTAATAGATGCATTCTTCATAACCATGCCTCTACCAGTCCAAATCCACTTGTCCACCTTTACAGTAATGTCATGTCGTATAAATGTTTGTTTTCCCTTCAAATTTGTATTCTTACACAATGTCCTGATGATTGCAAGATGAAAAGCTTCAACAAAATGTCTTGCTTTTTAAGCCCTAGTCATGTTCTGTATTGCCAAGTGACTAATTATAATTCAGATTCTTTTTAATATTCCTTGGATGGCAATCTAGTGGCTTAGTAAAGAATATATCTGCCAGATTAGAGTGGGAGATGACTTCCTCTGAAGAGAAGAAAAGTCATATACTCCCTCAAATTGGCATCAGCAGAAATTCTCCAAGCGCCACACTCTCCACTCTCTGGCTAACTGCCAAGAACAGATAACTGCATTAGCAATATTTCTGCCACTAGCACAAAGTTTAAACTGGAATGACACATGACAACTCCTGCAGCAAAACAAAATCAGCAGCAATAGTTAAACAAGTCTTCCAATAATATCTTTTATACTCTTCCTGTCTTTCCCCCCTAAGCAAGCCACAGGAAACATCAACTGTCATAACTGTCCGCAATCTACTTGTGATTGTATTCTACTTGTCAAATTCTCTCTTTTTATTAAAAGATTGCATACAGTATTAGCAATGTTGCACAGCATGTATACAGTTTGTACCAGGCAGGAGGATGTTTTCAAACTGTGCATGCTGATACACTTGCAGTTTTGAAGTGCAAACTCCTCTTTCAGAAAGCTGATCACCCTACATTTTTGACACCATGCATTATTTGTTAAATTCAATCTATTCAATGAGTACAGTTTGATTGTAACCACATCTGATCATGTAAGTAAGCGAAACATAAATCGTTCTGAGAAACCCAGTAGCAATTTTGATTCTCCGCTAAAACTGATGACAATCCATTTTTTTGAACATATATGATGAAACATTCAGGACTGTCCAGATAATTTGCATTTGTTTCAATGTTTTTTTTAAAACTCTTTTATGCAAGGAATGGTATCCTCAAAGTCTCGATTCATGCAGTAGAATGTCTGGAAACAACAAAACTGAATCTGGCAGTAAAACTAGGACAATGACTGACAGGATAGCAATAAAGGCTGTATTTATATAACACCGTTTTAAAACTTCAGAACTTACTTTACACCAAGTAAAGTCATCGCTGTAATGTTCATGATGTTGTGTACCTTTAAGGTCCTACAAACAATTTTGTGATGACCAGGTAATAACTTGTAGGTATTGGCGGAAGCACTAGTATTGGTCAGGACGCCAGGAAAGAGACTCAGTGAGGTGGTACTTCTCCAGCTTGTATTGAGCTTCAGTGGAACGCTGTAACAGACCCAAGATGGAAATGTTAGCATAGGAGCAAGACTAATTGTTGAAATGGCAAACAAGTGGAAGATCAGGGATATTCCTACAGACAGAGTAGAGGTCAGCCAGTCTGCATTTGGGGTCACCATTGTAAAGGAGACCACATTAGGAGCAGTAAAGTTTGTGGACTAGGTTGAAAGAAGAACAAGTAAAACACTGCTTCACCTGGAAAGTGTTTTGGGGCCTTGGACAGTGAGGAGGGAGGAAGTGAATGGGGAAATGTTACACCTTCTATGATGCATGGGAAATTGCTATGGGGTTTATGAGGAAGTTTTAGGATGGAGGTGAGGATCAGGAGGTCACAGACAACATGGTCCTTGCAAAATGATGACTGTGGAAGGTAGGCGATGATGTATTTGGTGATGGTATCCTGCTAGACATGGTGGAAATGGCAAAGGATCCTTTGAATATGGAAACTAGAGGGGTAGAAACTGAATTCTATCATTGCTCTGCAAGGAAGAGGAAGTGGTGAGGTAATTTTAGAAAATGTCAGATATGGCTGAGGCTGTGCTGGTGAGGGAAATTCAGTGTAGTAAAAAGAAGAGCATGTTAGAGGCACCCCTGTGGGAGGTTATTAGATTGGACATTTGGACATTTGCAACAGATGGAGAAACTGAAAATGAAATGGAATATTTGCAGTAATTAGGGTATGAAGAGGTATAGTTGTGGTAACATGGGAGTCAGTGAGTTGGTAGTGGTTGTTGGTGAACAGCTAATTCCCAGAAATGGAAGAAATATGGAAATTGGAATCAAAACTGATATTTACTGCTTCCTGCTTGCATCCAGAATTAGTATCAATGAAATCAATGTTTCAGGGAAAGATGTATGAGTGGGTCCCAAGTTGGACTGGAACAAGGAATGCTCCACTTACCTCACAGAGACATATATATAGCTTGGAACTACGTGGGTATCCATAGCTACACCTTGGAGTTGGAGAAAGTGGGACGAATTAAAGGATGAGTTGTTCAAAGTCCAAGTGAGCTCAGTCTCTTCTTCACCATGTCTGATCTCTCTCTCGACATATCCATCCCCGATCAGGATGGTCTTCAGGCTTTGCCTTCCTTGAAATGAGGTCTGAACAGTCTCCAATCTTCCACATATGAAGAGACCTTGTTCATGGGAACTAGTGAAACCTTTCTATTCTGAACTTGTGAAGACAAACACTTTGTGGAGGTGAGGTTTATGGACTGGTGGTAAGTGTAATGATCTGAACAAAGCTATAAAAATAATAGCTTGGGGGAGAGATCTATATGGGTCTGGCAAGGTTTATAGTTGATGCAAGAAGTATCACCCACTGTGATCATGTCATCAGGACTTGGTGAGAGACAAACTTATCAGCAGTCTTTGCAATCAAGTCAAACCTATTTCTGCAAGCTGTAAATAGTTGTTGAGTTATAATAAACATCTCATACCAGTCCCTGAAGAACGCATACATTTAGATTCCAATTGCAGCATATGAAATAATTGTCATCTGCTTGCATTGGAGCAGAATATATGCAGCATCAGTCTTAACACATTGTCAGTATCTCTGGAAGCTGCCACAAACAACAACTATGTATGTTGTATAGGGGAACATTTACCACTCTTACCAATCCACTATGCGATCATTGTTTGCTTAAGCCACCATTCTACATGTGGATTGAGGGTGCCAGAGTTGAAGGGTTTGTGAACTCCACTGGCGGTCAGTGAATCTTTTCTGAAATGTTATCCATTTTTGTACAAAAAAGGTTTTCACTCCTAGGTACAGCTCGTAAATGAACATATCTTAATAATGCACACTATTTATATTTGCTATTAAGGAATATTTGAATTCGTGGGTGAAAGAATTCTGAAAGGTGATGGTTGACCCTGCTGTGAATCCATAACGACAGTGCTGAGCATAGACTTAACAGAATGTGATGCCACAAGGATTCTACTTCAATAAGCCTTTTGGTATTCTGAAGACTTTCTTCAGATCACTGATATCTTTGGGGATGCTCTTCCAGTATAATCCGACTATGGTATTTTAAATTGTTACTGTTTATTTTATTGTGATTTTTATGCTAGTTTTCAACTTGTAAAGAATTCCTGATGAAGTGTTACAGAGCAAAAAGGGGTAAGTTTGGGCATGGAGAGAGTGGATAAGGAGCAGCTGTTCCCTTAATTGGAGGGTCAGTCATGATGGGACATGGGTTTAAAGTGAGGGGCAGTGGGTTTAAGGGGGAAAATGAGCAAAAATCGTTTTACCCAAAGGCATAGTGACATTCTGGAATGGGCTGCCTGGGAGGATGGTCGAGGCAAATTGCCTCTCATACTTTTTTTTTCAAAAGAAGCACCTGGTTGAGCACTTGCACATTACAACATTCAAGGCTTGTAAGTGGGATTAGACTGAAGGCCAGGTATTTCTCACCTGTTGGTGCAGACTCAATGGACCACAGGGCCTTTTCTGCACTGTATGATTTTTATGAAGTGGATCTGGCTAGTCTGACAAACAAGCAGCTGATGCCAAACTCCAGGCTGGGTTGTGTTATATGTTGCATATATCTCAGCAAAATGACACTGGTTTCACATTGGGCAATAGGTTTACTTATAAGAGTTGTAAAATGTTTTTGAAATTACAAAATGTCTGCATTCATTTTCTGACTCTGTTTCCGTTTACTTGAGTCAAAACCCAAGCGTAGTCAATCAAGCACAAGTGAGCATTGATTAGCATCTGATCAATCACAGTTGAACATGACAGTTTGCACAGGAGAATCTTTTACTCACTGCGCAAGGTATTTAAACTGATTTTTTTTTTGTCTCCTGCACAACAACTATAGCCTTCCATTTTGGAAATATTTTGCAAATCATTCTCCAAAGTATTTCCTGCAATTCATCTGTTCATAAAATATCATTTTTAAAAACTCTCTCCAGAGTAATTACATATTCGGCTTTCATTATTTTGTGTTAGCCTATAATTTAGATTAGATTAGATTCCCTACAATATGGAAACCGGCCCTTTGGCCCAACAAGTCCACACCAACTCTCTGAAGAGTAACCCACCCAAACCCATTCCCCTACCCGATATTCACTCCTAACACTGGGCAATTTAGCATAGCCAATTCACCTGACCTGCACATCTTTGGATTGTGGGAGGAAACCCACGCAGACACTGGGAGAATATGCAAACTCCACACACACAGTCGCCCGAGGCTGGAATTGAACCCGGTCCCTTAAAGGTAGACTTACAATTATGACTTGATGGATGGTTTCTGAAAAGTGGCAATTGTTTTCCTGTAGCTAGGTTTAATACTATGGTATTTTTAGATTTTTTTCCTGGGATTGCTCCTTTAAAAATATGTATGTAAGCTTGTGGTGTTACATTAAGAATGCCCATTTCATAAACTAAACTGTTCTCTCTCTGGTTTGTATCCATTGTCATTTGAAAAAAAGCTACAAAGGTTTAACAACAAACTTGCAAAAGGTGACTCATAAGTTGCATGATCTTTGGACCCCCTGACCTTTCCCTAGATCCAATCCTGATGTTTCTTATGAATTAAGGTTTGCCCTGTCATGTAGACTTATTGGAAAGGAGGCAAAGGAAACACATTATTTTTACTTAAGAAGCCAGTAGTGTGTTTCAGATCAACTTAGAGTACCTTAATGTGGCTTATTGGACAAGTAAAAATTCCCATTGGTTTGCTTTTGAATTCAGTAATCTTTTAGGTGCACATGTGAGAAATGTGGCCTACAAAGACTAATACAGTAGCGCCTCGACATACGAACGACCCTGTTCGCGAACAAATCGGTTTACGAACAGGATTGTACGTAAAATTTTGCTTCAACGTATGTACGAAATTCAAAGTACAAACGAAGGTACGAATGCAAAAAGCCCGTGTGTGACCACGTGGTTTCATTGTTCTGCTTTGCTACGCGCTTGTTGAAAGCTCTCGGGGCCCCGCGTGATCTCATTCAGTTCGTCTTTGGTGCGAGGGCTGTGAACAGCGTTCGTTGCTACGTCCAAGCATTCTTACGCTATCCGAACAATGGGAAAAATTGATTGAGTTCGCGAACCGGGTCCCGGAACGGATTAAGTTCATAAGTCGAGGTGCTACTGTACTTTATATCAACAGCAATAGCTGTATTTATACATACCTGTTAATGCAGAGGCGTGTTCCAAAGCATTTTTGCATATTATCATAAGTAACTTATCCTGTAGTCTATATAAAGGGTTGTTTATGTGTGCAGTAGCTTTACTTAATTTCATATTTGTATATTCTCAAGAAACCAACTGTTTAAGCAGAATGACAACGTGCCACAGCACCAAGCCTGGAAATCTAAGAATGTAGACATCTATAATTAAATTCAAGGATAGCTTTTGTTTTACAAATGAGTTGATTTGCAAGTTAAAAATGGCAGACAATCAATGAGCAACTATTCAAGCCCATTCTATAATTCTGTGAGGTGAATTGGGGTTGAATGCTACCCTCAATAAATTTTGTAGTTGGTCCAGTGCAGTTGCGGGGAACAGATTTTGAATTATGAAAATAGCACTGTTGGAGAATGATCAATATTCTGGGTTTTCACAAATAAATCTTAAACCTCCCCTTTGATTTTGTCCCATTCCAATTAGAGGGAACATCATGGGACAGATCAGAAGCCAATTTTGAAGCCATACCTGATCATCAGTTCCACAACTTTGTAGCACATCTAACTGGAATAGATAGAACGTCAGTGGCATTTAAATGTGGTCTAATAAGTTAAATACCACTGGTCTCTTCCATCACGAGCAGGTGAAATCCTGGGCTGTATAATTCCTTTTAATTTTCAAATTAGTTGTGGAAATAAAGTACTTCTATCACTGTTCCTTTTGAAATATTGTCAATTTGTCACAAGCTTCATATAGACAGAACACTATTGATCTCATCAATTATGTTCGTGAGGGTGATTTCTTCATTTCCCTCCCATGCAGAGACTGCATTTAGCAGGCACTTTTATTTGTTTGCGATAATATAAATTTTGAATCTGCAGGTATTCTCCTGGATTAATCATATCAATTATTTGTCTTTGGAAGAGTATTGTTAGGGCTGCCCATTATTGGGTGGCACAAAATGGCTGATGGCTGCCCATGGCTACAGTAGTGAGAGCATGTGGGGAAAATACTTGTTTAATATAGTCTCCGCAAGTGGAACCATAAGAGATCTCTCTTAAATGAATAGAATATGCAACTGGCAAATGTTATCCATTGTGGAAAACTTCAAGGAGAAAGTAAACTTTGAGAAAACGTCATGACCAGGGCTGGACCACCAGCCTGGCCATCTCTTTAAGATGCTGCACCAAAGAGCCAATTACAGAGGGATAACCTGGTGTCATTGACCATTAGTATCAAGGGGTGGAGGGGGGGGGGGGGGTGCACTCGAAGTTTTAACTGTACACTATCTGAAGTTTTTGAGTCTGCTTTTTATGGATCAGACAATACTTAATGGGAAAATACTTGAGCCGTTGCCAGAATGGAACTGGTTGAGAGTTATATCTGGAATGCTGTCAACCTGAATAGTCTTTGCTGTTCATCCATTGGGAGAAAGTGAGGACTGCAAATGCTGGAGATCAGAGTCAAAACATGTGGTGCTGGATAAGCACAGCTGGTCAGGCAACATCTGAGGAGCAGGAGAGTCTACATTTCGAGCATAAGCTTTTCATCAGGGATGTGGGACCATTGGGCTTATCTGCTTAAAGTCATTGCACCTACACATCCATGTGAGACAAGCATACAGAGAGTGGAATGCTTGTATTACAGAGGAAAATGAATGCATCCAATTTGTGTGGGACATGCAATTCAAAGAAGCATGTAATGATCTTCCTACCAGCATAATTTTACCATTCCGATTCTCCTGATCTGAATTGCACCAGTAATTAGGTGTAGCAATGTTTAAACGTAACCTAAAAGTGTAATGTCATGGCTGACATTGAATCCTGGGGCTGTTTTCTGAGAGACTAGGATTGGCATGATGCCATTTAACATTCCATTGGAGGAGTTTCAGACTGTGGTGCAGCTAAATGTTACTAAGGTTTAGTCGGTCTTCACTTCAGCGACTGTGCTGAATTTAATTTACGTACAGTGTATATTTGTATAACTGGAGAATCCACTTCTTAGATTCCACAGCAGGTCCATGTCTGTGGTGTATAAAGCAGTCCAGTTAATCCTTTTTTTTTCCCCCTATTCTGTTAATGTGATCCTATAAACATGTCCCTTTTCAAGTTCTTTTTTGAAATAAGTGATCATCACAGGCATCCACAGCCCTCCCCCCACCGCCCCCCCGCCTCAGCAAACATCGCTCCGTATCTCTTTGCTAAAACCTTAAATCTGTGTCGCTATTGGTTTCTTGATATGATGGCTAGTGAACAGTTTTATCTGTCTACTTTATCTAAACTGGTTATAATCCTGTACACCTTTATCAAACTTCCCTTGAATTGCCTTTGCTTCTGAACCATCCGCCTGAACTATTCTTGCAACTAAAATTCCTGATCGCTGAAAATGTGATGATAAACCTACCTTGCTCCCTGTCAAGGGCCTTCATATCCTTCCTAAAGGATAGTACCTAATGCTGAATGCAATAGTCTGGATTCTCTGAGGAATGGCAATCCCTCTGGCCCACCTTTCTGACAGAAGAAGGAGGCTTTGCAATCCTGAGAGGCAATTCCACTTGGGGGGGGAAGGGCCTCTCAGAAATACCGAACCATTCTGACAGTTGTTTTGTGGCACAAAATGGTCAAAAGAAGGCAAACTGCACCTGCTTTTCACAGCAGTTAGCTGGTGTGCTCTAAAAGACCCACTTTGATATCTACTGTCAACCTTTAAATACATACAGCAAGTGCGATGGTAGGATGCCAACTAGATTGATCAAGTACATTGGGGAAAGGAAAGGTGGGCCAGGATCTGGGCGGAAGGTATCAAGTCAGGTCCAATGGCACAGAGATTAGGTTGGTGAGAGGTTTGGCTCCAGGGCGAAGGGGGTATCTGTTTCAGCAGCAGAGGTGGATGGAATAAGTGTGGTCGAGTGAAGCAGAACCAGAGCCACTCTAAGGGTGTTAGATCTGAGGGAGGTGTAGTTAGGTATGTATGTGAAGTATGTATGGGATTTGATAAGGAGGCAGACTATGTATCACAGAGCAACTTAACTCAATAGTCTAACCTTCCCTACATAATTATTTCACTTTTGTTAGAAAACTCCAATCTGATTTAATCAGAAACTTTTGGAGAATTCCAGACAAAGGGGAATTGCTCAGTGGAACAATCAATTTCTGTGCGATTCCTTCAGTCAGTTAATGCTTCATGGAACGCTGGATGGCAGGACATCAATGCATAACTCCTACCCTCACTGGAGCACCAAACTATTTTTGACCATTAGAAAATCAAGGCCAATTTTCTTAGCCAGAGCTTTACAAAGATTCAACATAACCACTGGTTTTATACCCAAAGCCCCTGTTTGTGATGTCCAAGATCCCACATGTGCTTCCATATACTCTCTCAATATGTCCTACCACCTTCAAAGATTGATGAGTGTGGGCCCTGTATTCTTGAACAACCTCATTTTAATGATGCCATTAAATGTATATTGCCTCTCCCTGTTCTTTTTGCCAAATTCTTATCACCTCAGCCTTCTTCATATAAATTTCATCTGTTGCTTATCTGTCCTTTTGATAAGCCTATTTATATCCAGTTTATTTGATATCATCCTCACTATTTGCCACATCTCTAAGTATTAGTGTCACCCGGCAAATTCTGGAATTTTAACCTGTGGGTAGAATTTCCTGGGCCCCCCCAGTGACTAGTTTTCCAAGTGGGTGGCCTGTAATATTGCCTAGATGGTCTTCCCATTTCATGGCTGTCTGCTGTCACCCTAGTTGAGTACTTTTAAATGGACAATTAATGACCACTTGAGGATTGCTTCCTGCCTGCTCTCAATTTTAAGGCCAGTGGAAGGACATCCAAAATGGGATGACGCCTGGCACATTACTCTGGTCAGGTTCTGATGGGCATGGCGGGGGGTCTACCACTTTCATCCTCCCTCCAACCTGCCAATCAACACTGTTCCCCAAGTTTGGATCCAATCCCTTGGTGATTCCTATCCATTGAGATCCCCACTCTTCTCTGCCTCTAGCTGCACTGCGGCCTTTCCTCTCATCTCTTCTGTGATATCCCCAATACTCACTTTGATTCTTGGTATGCCACGAAATGATGCAGCTGTTTGTAGTGTCCCAAGTGGCACTGATGGGACAACCTAATTATTGGCCAAAGACACTAGACAGCAGCTCACTTAAGGGAAATATCCTCACAAGTGAGAGATGGCCGTTTTCCCTCCAGTTAAAGCTATATTGAGCACTGGCTGAAAGACTGCTAGTTTCAGTGGGGAACGTATCCTGATTTTCACAGTAGTGGGGCATGGAACCTTGCCACCTTTTTAAAATTCTATTTCAATTCCCAAGTTATTTACTTATCTGAGGGGGCTAGTGGTGGATTGGTAGCATCTCTACCTCTAGTCATAAAAGCCTGGGTTGAAATTCCACATCAGGACATGAGGGCCTCAGTACGTGTCTTAATGTGACCAAACAGGTTGGTTATAAAGTTGTAAATCTTTCTACTTTGCCTATGGATGTCTGTAAAAGCATGAGTGTGTTTCCTGTTCAGCCAGAATCATGTGATGGCTGCAGTAGATAGCCTCCCTACATTAAAAGACTCCAAAAACAGATTCTTACCACAAGCGAGCGTCTTCCTCACTCTACTCAGCTAACGTGCACACAGGTTTATTTTTGTGTGCTGACTTTATAAATGTTGACACATTTGGTGTCAGTAGCACCAACACTTTCAACAACTCTTTGCTCAGTCTTTTACGGCTAATGACAATAAGAAATATAATTGAATTAGTTCTATCGACTAACCTAAATCCTTATTTACTTCACTTAATTGATCAGTTAATTATTGGAATAACAAATTACCCAGTGAAATCTTATTTTTATATATCTTGTTTCTAGTTTTCCTTTATATTATTTCTGTTTCTTTTTCCACATTCTGAAAGCCTGGAGAATAATACTACAGGATTAACATGCAACTTTGATTATTTACCTGCATTGCAACCTGATTCTTTCATGGGTCAGCCAATCAAACTAACTGAATTGTGGTTTGAGGACTTGAACAGAGGGCTATAGTCTTATCAAGTAGTGTCCCCTCAACACTCATTCTTTGTCGATACTCTTTAAAATCACAGAATTAGTTACTTTTGTTAAGTTCAACTCCTTAACCTTTATCTAATGTGAAGCTGGCCCATGCAAGCCTGGAGGTCTCAGGTTAAATATTTACTCTGATTCTGAGGTATCTGGCCTCAATGTTGAAGCACTATGTGTGGTCCCAGAGGATTTGGGTTGGGAGGAGAAAATGAGCCAAAGTCTCCTTCCTGTTCTTGATAACTATCCAGGATCTGCATGCAGATGTTGGGTGGGGATGTGATGTCCTTCGGTCAGAGTTAGTCAGCACTCACTGTCAAGATTCACGTGTCTAATGGCCGCTGGGTTGCAACACTAAGCATTTCTCGTGAGCAGAAAAGGAGAGATGAAAATTTAAAAATAGCAGATTTTAATTCTACACAAGATATTAACTAGAATAAAGGAGACATTTATTTCACACCCTGAAGCTTTTAGCGACTTGGAACACCATTTCCCAGAATTCTGAGTCAAATATAGGTGCCGTGTCACTGTGTAATTTCTAGTCTGTTGTACAGTAGTCTGCACAATTTTTTTTTGCAAAAGCCTGGATGCTATCCATATCCATTAAGTTGCAGCAAGTAGGTTTTTAAAGCAATTTTTAAAAAACAGGATTTCACACCACTGTCATTAAATTCTTGCTGGGGTAAATGAAAGCTGATGCCCTCTAGTGCCCCAATGAATTTGTTGTTCCTTTGAATAAGTGGCCGCATGCTGTTCGGCTGTGGAACAGAGATGTCATCCTTTATCCAGTGGTAAAACTTTTGGTATTGAGTCAGAAGAGTATAGATTCATGTGCCACTCCAAAGACTACAGCTCATACTTTGAGACAGTAGAGTGTGCCTATACTGTTGAAGTACATATTGCGAATACAACATTCAGCTATGACCTGTTGCCATCTCAGGTGGATGTAAACGATTCCCTGGCAGTATTCAAAACTGCAATGGAGCAGACTCGTTATTTTCTTCTTTGTATTTATTGGTCAATCACCATCACCTAAAGCATTAACTCATTATCAGTGCAGAAACTGGCTGCTATCTTTCTCTACCATATGAAAGTCACCACAGTTTCATTGGCTTTATAATGCATTAGGGCATTCTAATGTTGTGAAAGGTGCTATATAAATGAACTGGAAGTGACAGAGCTAAGTGTCCTGACTCAACCAGATTTTCATAGGAGGCAACTTCCAGCAATTGGGGCTAGAAAACCTGGATGGTTTTCTTTAACCTGTTTGCATATCTTTCATTGCGGACTTTGGAACAAAAACTATGCAAAGTACATCTGAATTACAGAACTACGTAGAATATTTTATGCAGCCTTTAAAAAGACAATTCACCAACACTGTTCAACAGTACTGGGGCAAGGTTCAATGACTTGTTTAGGACTGACCATCTTAGACAGAGCACACACTCCTCTTTCTTTCCCTTCGCTACCTTGCAGCTTACCCACTATTTGCCCTATTAAAGCAAAACTCGGACAGTTGATCTAAGTATCTGGAAGCTGCCAGAATTTCTGCCCCTTAATGCATTGCCCCATTACTCTCCACGACTGATGAAATACAGCAAACAAATCAGGCTTGATGTTCTAAATGACCCAGGCCTCTTGCCTAGTGGTTTTCAATAGGTACCCCAATAAGCCCTACCATGAAATTCATGAAACATGCTTCACTGAGTAAGTTGGCTGTCTTTGTCTGCAGTTTGACAATGTAGACTGAGCATATTTTCTAAATCCATTCAAGGACACGCAGCCTGCCAGTCACCTACATTATCCATGGCAACAGTCATCTGGCTCTTGGAGCATCACCATGCTCTTGCTCTCTTAGTTGAACAGTCTTGTTCTGGGATCAACTTCTCAGCTAATGGCTGGGTCAAAGAGTTTCAAAGGAGTGTTTTAAAGGGGGAAAGGTGAGCTCGAGAGGTGGTGAGCTCCAGGGAGGGCGTTCCAGAATTTAGGACCTGTTGCAACTGAAGGCATGCTCATCAATGTGGGCTGTTTAAAATTAGGCTTGCTCAAAACCCAGAATTAGGAGTGTTTGAATGGTTGTGGGCGAGTCGAGATTCCAGAGATGGGAAGGAACTACACCATGGAAGGATTTTAAAACCAAGGATGGTACTTTTTAATATCAAGGTGCTGCTTGAGTAGGACCTGACGTAGGTTAATAAACAGGAGTGCTAAGTGAATGGGTCTTGCTGAGAGTGAAGGTATAGGCAGCAGAAGCTTTGATGACTTCAAGTTATGGAGATCTACTATGATCTGTTGGGAGTATTCTGGAAAAGTTGAGCTTAAATCTAACAAAGTCAGAATTGAAGGTTTCAGAAATACACACGCTGAAAGAGTAGCAATGATGGATGATGTTACAGAGGTTGAAGGATGTAGTTCAGTCATTTTTGGAGCAGGAACCGAAAACAATGACGTCAATCGTTTCAGTATTTAATTGGTGGAAAGTTCTGCCCAACAAATTTTGGTTGTCAGATCTGCAATCTGATAATTTAGTGACTGTGAATGAGTTGGGGAGTATTGATTAAAATAGAATTGTGTGCCATGCATATGAGGAGAAAGTGAGGTCTGCAGATGCTGGAGATCAGAGCTGAAAATGTGTTGCTGGAAAAGCGCAGCAGGTCAGGCAGCATCCAGGGAACAGGAGAATCGACGTTTCGGGCATAAGCCTTCTTTCCTGAAGAAGGGCTTATGCCCGAAACGTCGATTCTCCTGTTCCCTGGATGCTGCCTGACCTGCTGCGCTTTTCCAGCAACACATTTTTCAGCTGCCATGCATATGCACATGAAAACTAATGCTGTACTTTTGGATAATGATTTGGGGGCAGCAGGTCAATGAGGAATGTAAGAATACGAAGGATAGATCCTTGGAAACCAGAGGTCATGTGGTAAGTTGAGGAAAGAGTTATTGTAAGTGGTACTCTACAGGAACCAGGTGAAAGTAGACCCATCCAACTGGATGACATTAGAGAGGATGATGTAGTTAACCATATTAAAGGCTGCAGTCAGGTCAAGAAGGATGAATTTCACAGGAATACTGTGCGAGTTTGAAAGACTCTGGATTTATGATGGAGATGGCTTGTTGGTATTAGAGCAGTGGCAGTGGGATCTCTACATTAATTCAAGTTCCTCAGTTAGTCCCGTTTTTTGATTCTTTGAAAACACAAGATCAACATCTTCTCACGGATTGGACTCTCCCTTTATTGACACCACAGGAATGTTGAAGGTCACATGTCTCCTGATTTGTACCTACTGTGATGAACAATGTTTTTTTTAACATTTTTAAGAGTTTGCATTTTACACCAGTAGTATTTGTGTGCTGGTGTATTTTTGTGAAGGGGTTTAAAAATTAACTGGGTCAGCTTTTCTGGAACCATGATTTTAACACATAATGTGCCTCCTGGTATGTTAATCAAAGCTTTTGTTTACATCGTAGGAGTTTATGACCAGAGGAGGAAAAAAACATTAGCTTGTTTTTGTGTTCAGAATAATCATGAGTTGATTTTTAGCTTGGAAAATAACCTTGGGACCAGAAACCTTTTAGACAGTTCAACAGGAACAAGGGTCAGAAATGAGTATAGTCTCTTCTAGCTTAAAGGAGATTGTTCAGAGCAATCAAGGAAATATGTTACCTCAGTGTAAGGGCTGCAGTTTGCGAAAACACAGAGTATTTGGTCAGGACTTTGTAAATTATTAAAGGTCTGAAGAATTCTCAGCTCTCCATTGTAAATGGTGAAGGGAAAAGGCCTCTCACTTCAGAAAACTGAACTGAAAAGAAGCAATTAAGTTAAATCAACAGTATTGATCTGGATGGAGCATTTCTCTGGATTTCAGTCATCAATGAAATAATGATGTCCAAGCGAGTAAATGGGAGTTTGTTATGCAAATTGTTTTGAAACCTTTCAAAATGTTATTTATATAAAACTTGGTTAATGTTATATTTTATTTTGCATGATAAACTTGTTTATTGCTAAAACCAAATCTGTAGCTTTGTATGTTTATGTTTTGGCCAAATTTTAAAAAAAAACAAAAACAAACTATTAAACTAGATTTTCATGTTGGGTCCTGACATGTCCAGCAGTAACATCAGCAAGATTCATGACAGTGCCACAGTTCTTCATCTTTGCTTGTGCAACTCAATGATTAACTTAGTGAACTGGGGCTCTTTCAGGGACATTGTTGAAGAAGAGCACAGAGTGTGGGCACTATATCCAGAAGACGGATGAATAGTGAACCTTGTGCTCTTTCTTGAAATGCTCAGTTTTCCTTTTGGGAGTTCTCTGTGATTGTGAACTCACTCTGTAGGCATTCAAGAGGAAGCACTCCAATCTTTATTAGTCAGCCATTTGAGAATCATTTGTAATTTTACTTGTGATTATTTTTTATTAATCATTTATTGTTATTATTAGGTTCAGTTTCTGGAAAGCAGTTATGAAATTGTTTTGTCGTGTTTGGTCCCACTGAACTTCAGTGAAAACATTTAAAAGTCTAATAAAGAACTAGATGTGATGGTAAATATGTGATCTGAATTTTAAAATGAATTCATTTTTGTTAAGTACATGTGATCAGTAATGGTTATCCAGCATTACTTGCAAAACATCAAGCTCCTGTTATCAAGGGAAATCTGTGCCTTTTAAAGAAATTCTGTGAGTAGTCTAAACCATAGCTTGTGATTGAGTGACATGTCAAAGAGGAAACAGCAGGCGGTTTATTTTAAAGGTGGCAGTGACAATAATGTAACAGAAAGCTTAAAGACTAGAAGCAAGCAAGAGCTATTTGAATGAAAATTGTATTACAGAGCAAAATGTGTAGCTTTTAAAGGAAGCTCTAAAATGCAGACTTTACTGAAAGTGCCAATGGTTTAACTATTCAGTTGGAGTATCCGGTTTACAAATCAATTTACCATAATTTTTGTACCACATGGGCTTTTCACAGTTGATATTTTCTGGTGCAACTACTATATGCTGTTGCTTTCTGAGCAAATGCGTGTGTGCTTTCTGCAAGTTTAAAAGCGGAGTATTGTTACTTATTGAAGTTCTAGAATGCTGTGACATTGAGCATCGGTACAATGCTTGGAACACAGAGGTCATGTCAGGAAACATAGTTTCTGTTTGTGGTTATAATTGTGCTGTGTTCACTGGAGAAATGAATATAGTACCAGCTATGTCTGTGTGAAAGGAGGCGGGTTATTGGCATGGACACAGGTCAACCTCTAACCAGTTGGAAAATGTTTCTGTCTTTGAAGGTTTCAGGCTGATTCTGTTACAGGGAAAGACTTTTCAATCACAGAACTTGTTACATTGTTTAGATGTTTAAACCATTGCAGTTTATTTCTAATATGGGATGATTTGCCCTGAAACAGCATATTGTGCTAATAAGACATTTTTCTATTATGAAAGATGAATATATTAGATTATGTACAGTATGGGAACAGGCCCTTCGGCCCAACAAGTGCACACCGACCCTCCGAAGAGTAACCCACCCTGCATTTCTCCCTGACTAATGCAGCTAACACTATGGGCAATTTAGCATGGCCAATTCACCTAACCTGCACATCTTTGGATTGTCAGAGGAAACCGGAGCACCTGGAGAAAACCCACACAGACACTGGAAGAATGTGCAAACTCCCACAGACCGTCACCCATGGCCAGAATCAAACCCAGGTTCCTGGCACTGTGAGGCAGCAGTGCTAACCACTGAGCCACCGTGCCATGTGGATTTACTTTTCAAAACTTGGCAGCATACTTTGTGAAGATGTTGCAGAGCTTAACAGTTGAATTTAGGGTGTCAAATCTTGGATTACATTGGGTCATGTTGCTGCAACTCCTTTTGAGTGCTCATTAATCCTGCAAGGATTTTATTTTTGTTGCAATTCATCTTTCCTTGTCTCTTCTGTTTGATCTCATTGAATGACAGAACTATATTAAGGAAAATATGTTATCTTATGTTCCTTTTCTTCTTTTGCCTCACTCTTTAATCTATAATTTGAAATTTGCTTATATTCATCAACTATCTGTTAATACATGTTACATATGATTTTGTCATTTTTAATATTATTAAATGCTACAATATGTTAACAATTTTTTGGCTGAATTGATAGCACCTCCAGATTAGATCCCGAATGTAGGACTAGATCCCAGACACCAGTGGAGTCCTGTGCACTATCAGGAATATCAGTCAGAGATTTTTGTGGTGATTAAAGATCAAATGTTACATTTCAAAAAATACTATCTTCCCATGTCTCAGATAATTTTGCTCCCTCATCCAAAATTCTGATTTAACTGGGAGCTTACCTCATTAGATAATGTTGTATAAAGTAGTGTTTATCCCATATTATTACCTCCAATACTCTAAAAAGGTGGCGGGGTGGGGTGACAAAAATGCCTTAAAATATTTGATCTGTGATAATATTATATAAATGAAGATATTCTATTCATTCTGTTCCCTTTTTGGTTTTCAAAAACACATTGTGCAGTGCGCGTTGTAGTTCTGTTATTGAGTGACATGGTTGCAGAGCACTTTTTAATATGATAACAAATGCTATTAACACACTAATAATAGTTCACTCGGAACTCAGCTTGGAAAATTAATGTGCAATTGTGTTTTGCAGGCCTGAAAATTCCTCGCTGGTCAGCCAATTACAATAAATGGTCAGTATGGGTTTGCAAGTTGACCTTTTCCGAATGGGAAGGTGCCTTAAGTTACTGTTTAGTGATCTCTGTTGGAAGGTTCATATGCAAGTCAGGTGAAAACATGTCTGGGTTAGACAACAGTGCCCTCTACAACTTGCCTGTATTCACTGAAGCTTTTGTAGGGTGGCCGTTTCAGTGAAGTGTCAGGATCTGTAATCTGCAATGAATAATGTACAGATAGCGTTATGATAAAAGCAAAGACTGCAGATGCTGGAAATTTGAAACAAGAACAGAAAATACTGGAGAAACTCAGCAGGTCTGACATCATGTATAGAGAGAAAAATGGAGTTAGCGCTTTAAGTCCAGTGACCTTTGTCAGAATCCATTGTGAGGTAGCATTGTGAACTGAACACTGATACCTCCACATTAGCAGGCAGGCATCCAAGACTGGGTTCAAGGGCAGGGAGTTGCTGGAATCTGATGGCTGTCCTCAAGCAAAAGGACCTGCATTTCAAGCCATTGCATTGCTGGTAGTTGGCTGTAGGCTGATCCTAGCATTTGGCACTAAGTAATCAGGAATGGAAGAGTGCCAAAGAGTAACTCAGTCCTGCTTCCTTTGTTGACGTATTGTTTTCAAAAAGCTTAGCTTTTTGGCTGGCTTTGACACTCCTTATAAAGTGATATTAGGATCATATTTAGACCAGGGCAGCCCAGTTTGGAAAGGGACATGTGTTAGGCCTCTGATTACCAACATGCAAAGGGCCTGACACCAGTTTCCAATGCACTCCCTGGGTGCCCCATCTTCTGCCTTCACCAGTCTAACAGATGGCATATTTCTGGGATGTAATTATTGTGTGCCTTGCCTTTCCATAATGTTAGGCACTTGGGTGCCCATTTTGCAATTCCTAAATGGATACAGAGTTCCAAGGAGGAGAGTAGTAAGTGGAAAAAAAATCTGGCTATCAAAATAATGATAATAACAGCAGAATCATACTTCAACTTGCTGCTCAGAACAAACTAGAAATTCTGTGGCTGTCGTCAATACCTGAACAACTCCCAGCAGTGGACATGCCAAAACTGGATTAAGTCAACATGTGGAGGAGGTTTGATCTTTTGTACCATACTGACAGATTACTTATTCACAGATAAAATGTGCTTTGAATACAAAAGGACATCCGTACCATAGCTATAGTTACGAGAAGATACTGATACAGATATCAAAGTATAAGGTCACTTTGAATTTTTGTTTTAAATGGTAATGTGAAATATTTAATTGCCTGTCGTCATGAATTATGAATCCTTCAAGCAAACATAATTGGTTAAATTCAGGACCGGAAGTTTGTATCTCCACAATTCATAGTGATTTCTGTTGCTAAAAATCTGAACATAGCTATTCTATAAAATTCTGGATAAATTGGGTTTTGAAAAGATGATGAGATATTTGTTTCCTTCCATGAAAGCTGTTGTAATGTTGCTAACTTGAATACTTGGCTGCAGCAGCAAATTCCTGCAGCTACTTGGAACCAGTCACTTTGAGGCTTCACAAATATGCAAGTGAGGTGTCAGTTTAGTGGTGAAAAGGTGTGTTCATAAATGCTGAACTTGGGTATCCAAAGGAGTGTGTGACGGTGCACACCCTGCACCAGAAAGGAAATGTTTTGACCCTGTACCAATTTCATTGCTTAGCTTTAAAATTTAAGACACTTTATTACCACATCTATGAACACCACAACATTTCCCATGAACATTTCAAGTCATCCATAGCATTCTGTCTTTAGATTATTAACATATCACGTGGCTTATCAGAAGGGGAAAAATATCCAATTGTAATTTACACAATTTGGAGTGTGAATGCCCTTTTGAGGAAACTCTGAGTTCAATAATTATCCTAAACATTATTACTATTTTGCAGATGTGTTAATTTTGAACACTTAACTTGACTTCAAATGATACACATGTTTTTATGAATTCTAAGGGAAGAAGCGATAAGCAATGGAAACTAGAAGATTTTAATTAATGAAGCCTTCTCTGCGCAGCAAGTTACCTTCTTTATAAAGGACCTTGATCAGATATGCCAATGGGACAAGGAGCAGCAGATGGAGTTTAATTTTAATAAATGTGAGGTGCTGCATTTTGAAAAGATAAATCAGGGTAGGACTTATACACTTTATTGTAGGGCCCTTATGTAATGGTAAGGTCCTGCAGAGTGTTGCTGAACAAAGAGACCTTCGAGTGCAGGTTCACAGTTCTTGGAAAGTGGAGTCCCAAGTGGACAGAATAGGAAAGAATTTGGTATGCTTGCTTTTATTGGTCAGTGCATTGAGTACAGGCGTTAGGAGGTCATGTTGCAGCTGTACTAGAGCGTCAGAGGCTAAGGAGTCACGTTATAGAGGTTTATAAAATCATTTGGGGCATGGATGAGGTGAATAGCAAATGGATGAGCAAAGGTCTTTTCCATGGGGTGGGGTAGTCCAAAACTAGAGGACATAGATTTAAGGTGGGAAGGGAAGGATTTAAAAGGGACCTAAGGGGCAACTTTATCACACAGAGGTCAATGGTTGTATGGAAGAGCTGCCAAAGGAAGTGGTGGAGGCTGGTACTTCTTATATGAATAAGAAGGGTTGAGAGGGATATGGGGCAAATGTTGGCAAAGGGGACTAATGGATTAATTCAGGATATCTGGTTGGCATGTAAAAGTTGGCCCGAAGGGTCTGTTTCCATGCTGTACAACTCTGTCTCGATTATCTGAACATCAATTATCCAAATTTTGAATTATCCAAACAAGACCTCGAGGTCCCGATGCTGTGTTATCCGAACATTCGATTATTCGAACAAAATACTCCCACCTGTGTTGTTCGGATTATCGAGATTGCCCTGTATGTGGATGTTGGTAATTTCCTCCCCATCTAAGTTCATAGAAATAACCACTTACAACCCTTTAATTTATAATTGCATTGTTTCGGAAGCAGTTTTTCATCCATCACACTCTTAAGTGCAGCCATTTAATGCATTATTTTAACTGAATCTGATACACTTCTTCAATTACAGAGTCGCTGTGTACAATGTGCCAGTGAATGGAATTTGTGGAACTTGAGTAATTCTGTTCAATTAGACTAAATTATGCTATGGCATTTGGTCTCACAATGGTATTCAAGCATTCTTTTAATTTTTAATCATCTAAATTGTAATGTAGGTATTTGTATTAATTAATTGAGTATTTTGCAGCATTCAAAGTGTTTTAATCCAATTTGTTGATGTCGTTACATAGTGCCTGATTAAAGACCCAGTTTTGTTTGAAGTATAGTAGGCTAGAAGGTAAATCATCTTGAGATTACAATAAAATTTGAATACATAATTGAGAACAAATACATGCGTCTCACCATCAGTAAATGTTTTGTACCATGTTTTGAGATTTTGGGGATCTTTAGCATATTTCTTTAGGAAGAACATGAAAACATTAGTAGAAATACAATGAAACTGGAAAGTGCTCAGTTTTACAAATCTGAGTCAATTCTGAGTCATAGAATCATAAAATCCCTACAGTGTGGAAACAGGCCCTTCGGCCCAACAAGTCCACACTGATCCTCTGAAGAGTACCCCATCCGAACCCATTCCCCTGCCCTATTACTCTACATTTACTCCTGATTAATGCACATAACCTACACACCCCTGAACATTATGGACAATTTAGCTTGGCCAATTCACCTAACATGCACATCTTTGGACTCTGGAAGGAAACCGGAGAACCTGGAGGAAACCCACACAGGCACAGGGAGAACGTGCAAACTCCACACGGACAGTTGCCCGAAGCTGGAATCAAACCCAGGTCCCTGGTGCTGTGAAGCAACAGTGCTAATCACTGTGCTGCCCATTAGTGTCAAACTGAAGATTAAATTATTTCATTGCTTCACAATTTGTATTCTATACTCTTGTAACTGTAATTATTACATGTAGGTCACTTTAATTGTCTTCTGTAAGTTAACTTTCTACCCCTCATTGTTGACTTCCCTATTTTTGCTACCATGCATATTCCATTGTATCTGTACCGTTAATAATTATACTTCAGAGTGTTCATGTGCCACAGTTTCTCTTTTGGTCAATTAATATGATTGATTTTAGTGGTGGTTTCAGCAATCATTTAACTTGCCACCTCTCCAGGCTATTGTGCTTTCGACCAGTCCTCCTAGACAGGCCTCGAACCAGATTCCTATAACATCTCTAAAGTATCTAGCTCAGCAATTTAAAAATTTCCACTCATATTTAGCCCCTGAAAGATTCTGGCACACAAGAACTCATTTTAACCTTGCTCAGTATTTGAATACAGTATTGTTGGGCATGACACAACCCCCCCCCCCCCCACCCTCTTGTACTGATACTTCCTTCTCCGGTCTTACTTTCTCCTTACTCCTGCTCTTGCAAAACAAGGTGGCCCTCTGTGTTGCAAACATTGCATTTTTCCAGCTGCTCCTATAAGGTTATGAGAAAAAATAGGCAAAAGAGGACTTGATGCACTACTCTATCACCACATTGCTCGTTCAGATATGTTCTTTCGTAGTCAAGCAATGTCTTAGTTTTAAAATCCTTGCATTCTGACTTTAAGTGCAACCATGGCCTCATCTGTCCCTCTGTAATTTTTTCCAGCCCACAATCCTCCAAAGTACAGGAAAGCCAGTGGATGTGGTGTATTTGGATTTCAAGAAGGCTTTTGATAATGTCCTGTAAAATACACTAGTCGCAAAAATAAAAGCACACGAGATTGGGATTTTAGAAGTGCAATTGTGAAGTTGATTGTAATGATGGAGACAGCACAGTTGCTGAGACAGTAGTCTGGAGGCTCCTACTAATGTTCCAGAGACATGAGAAAAATTCTTACTTTGACCATTTGGAGATCCTAAACTCAATTAATTAATAAAAACTGGAACAAAATGTTGTTTATAACTACGTTTATGATCAAACCCCATCTGTGTTTGTTTTAGGGAAGGAAATCTATCATTCTTACCAAATCTGGCCTACGTACGACTCCAGATCCACAGCAATGTGGTTAACTCTGAACTCCCTGTTGGACAGCTGCTTGGCAAGCCTCTTAGTTTGGGGGTCAGTGGGAAGGTCAGTCAGTATTGGTCTTGCCAGTGTGACACAGTCATCGCATTTAATTTCATCAATGTGCATTTAGTGCTATGCCAATGATACCTTCGCTCGCTTAGCACCTTCGCTAGGTAGGTGACAGCCATTTACCCAAATGTTTCTCTGCAGTGGCCCAGCTTACTGAGTAATAAACTGAGTATTCACACATCCACTACAAAACCTGCAATTAATATATGAAGATAGTGGATATTGACACTGGCAATTGGGAGGTAATGTCATGAGTGGCTGTGACCTCTAGAGGCTGACTGTTTAGAGAAGCATTGGAATAGTTGAGGAGAAATGGAAACTTCCATTTATTCAGAAGTAGGTGCATGGCAAACAGAAGGCAGCAAACTCTGTGCCATCCACAGAAGGTATGACAAAGACTACAATGCCAGAGTGGGGATCAGCAGAACAAATCACTTTCCAAGAACTGCTGTTTGTGTTACTAGGTTTTGTTTCTAAATTGATACCAACCGTGCCATTGCCTTTTCTAATACTTTGTATCTAATACTGCTAGTACTGTTGCTGTTAAAGGTGTAGATGCTGGGAATTGATTTTTAAAAGCTTGCACCAACTTTGAAAGTATCCATTCTGTTTTTTGCATCAAATGTCTTTTTTTTTTAAATGGTTCTGGTAAATTATAAATAAATGGGAAAGGCGAATGTATTAAATGTGAAGCACAAACAGCTTTGCTAACTGATCTTGAGATCTTGTTTTCGTCCCCCTAGTATTTTTAATGTTGAAGGTATGGTTGGGTTAGCAGATTGAAGTGAGAGACTTACGGTGCCCTTGAATGGAAGAAAGCTCTCCATTAATAAATAACTGCATTTGTGACTGATAGAGTTTGTATATTTGGATGAACAGTTGCCCTACAGTTTGCTAAATGATTCTTATTTGAAGTATATCATTGAACCCCAATGCATCATTGTGGTTCAGAATTACTATTGTCACTGCCCATACTTCGTTTGTGGTCAGTGGGTAAAAGGATAGAAAGTGTGTTACAGTCTCTGTAACCAAAAGTCAAAGTGGCCAGATTTATGGAATGATTTTTCCTTGAATGTAGGAATCACAATTCACTTTGTGTAAGTTTTATCTTTTGACACAAATTTGAATCAGTGTATTTAAATATGAATTAACAAAAAAAAATTCACATAAAAATATAAATTTCACTTTAATTGATCCAATAAAGATAATGTATATATCTACCGCAGTCAACTTTTTCACTCCCTGAATACTTGGCGCCACATGCAGTATCAAATTCTTCTAACTTTTTGCCTATTATAGGTAAGATCGCTTTGTTTTCTCTCATTCAGTTCCACCTTTTGAGTTTCATTCTTCAATACCTATATTCCATCTGCGATCGCCAGTCACAGTTAATACTTTAAGGCACATGCTTAGGAATCGGGCTCAGTGGTTAGCACTGCTGCCTCACAGCACCAGGAAACTGGGTTCGATTCCCACCTTGGGAGGCTGTCTGTGTGGAGTTTGCACAGTCTCCCCGTGTCTGCGTGCGGTTTCCTCCCACAATCCAAGGATGTGCAGGTTAGGTGAATTGGTCATGCCAACTTGCCCATAGTGAAAGGTGCATTAGTCATGGGGTAAATGTAGGCTGGGGGAGTGGGTCTGGATGGGTTGCTCTTCAGAGGTTGGTGTGGTCTTGTTGGGCCGAAGGGCCTGTTTCCATACTGTAGGGAATTTATTCATCTAATCTCCTCTGTGTTGACAGCAGCCTTGATAGTGTAGCTTTCCAGTTGACCAACCAATATTATCTAGTCCACTGTTTAAAAACTGAGCTTGTTCTTTAAGCCTCAGCTTCTTGCACTACATTTAGGATTTAATAGATCTTGGGTCAAGATTAGAGTGATGCTGGAATAGCACAGCAGGTCAAGCAGCATCTGAGGAACAGGAAAATCGATATTTTGGGAAAAAGCCCTTCATCAGGAATATATATAATATAATATATTTTGGTCTACTAATCAATCACAAGTGCTTTTGGATTTTTGATTTTGTTTCCCAAACACAGGATTGAACTTTTGATAGAGAGCTTTATTGCCTTTTCTTTTGTCTTCCTCTTTCTATCTCTGCCAGTTTCCGTGAGTAGTTTGCCTTTTGTCTCCATATCACCTTTAAGTACGGCCACACCGCTTAAATTCTTTTCTGCTGGTACTGCTTCCAGGTCATATTTTATACGTTATCCAAGAGAGTTAGAATTAATCTGACCTTTTTTAAGAAATGTTTTCAAGCATTCTTAAAAACATTATGCGTTTTCCAAACATTTTGAACCAATTAGAAATCCTGTTCCTATTTCTGGGTCAAAGGCCTTCGCAAATAGCAAACAAAGATTATTATAGGGGAATTTCACCAATTCGGGTGAAATATCAGGTTGTTTGAGGATTTTTTTTGTTATTAATTTTCTTTTGTCAGGAGAGAATACATGGAAATGAGTTCTGCTTGCTCAACAGGCCATTCCCTGACAGTACAGTTCCAATATTAATTTGCTCCAAGCATTAGATGAACAAAAAGAACTAAGCTCCTAATTTCTTGAATGTTGTATTTTGTATTGAAGAATTCTCTATAGCTCATGGCACTACTGAACAAATGAAATACTCAATTTCTGATACCAGTGTTTGTCCCTTTGCAGGTACAGCCATGACAAGAAATCAATAAATGTACATACCCAACCCATAAACAGCAGTACAAATATTGTGTGAAATGGTTTCACAAGCACATTATTAAACAGCTCAACATTCAATAAAGAACTGGTGCTATCTTTAGTAATACAGCAGGCACTCATTGTCAGTCTAACAGCTGAAATGTGGTTTTTAACAGCCTGGCCACTGACTGTTTGTGCCAACACCTTTGCCAGTGACTTAATTCTTGAATCTTCCTGAATTGAATATACTGCACACACCAACTATAGATTGCATCTCCTTGAAAACTGCACCATTTATTTTCATTCAAGGATGTTAGTAAAAATCAAATATTATTATATTCAACTTACCTGAATTTTAAAAATATCTGTGTAAGAGAATTTTAATGTGCTGAATCTTTTTTTGTTTGGATTTTAAATATTGCTTCTAATTCCAACTCTAAATGCAGATTTTCCAGTTTATTCTTCAAGGGACACTAAATTGAATTCCACTGCATTTCTTTGTGTAAATTATCATTTTACTTCAGTAGGAGTTTCAACTGTGTGCCTACCTTTTTATGCATGGGATGTGGGCACCTTTGGCTAGGCCAACATTTATGGTCCATTTGTAATTTTCATTGAGAAGATAGCAGTGTGCGACCTTCTTACCCTGCTGCCTGTCTTGGAATGTGCGTGCACCCAGAGGAAGGGAGTGCTAGGAGTTTGACCCAGCAATAGTGAAGGAGCAGCAATATAAGTTGGTGTGTAGCTTGTTCCGATGCATTTTATATTGAAAAGTGTTATCTAAGGTGCTTTGGTAGTTTTTTACACTCATGTTGTGGATTGTGTATGCTGCTGCACTGTGTGTCAGTGGTTAAGGGAGGGGATAGGGTGTCAATCGCGGATACTGTGTTGTCCTGAATAATGTAAAGCTTTTTGAGTGTAGCCAACCTTTACCTATCTTCTGCGCTTGCAGAGTATTCAGACATGAAGTGATGAATTCTCACTATATAACAATCGATACTGCTGTGGTGCGATTGATGCTGTGCAGTCTGTTCACTAATACTAACAGAGGGAAATAAAAGGAATGATACCAGAAACCAAAACTATTACAAAAAGACTTTGTCTGAAAAAGTTGTGCTATAAAAAGAAAATACAAATTATGCAAAACCAGGTTGATGTGTGTCATTGTATAAACCACTGAAGTCAACTTCCATTTTGTATAGTAGCCATTGCCACAAGGCACTTCATTGATAGGAAGATGAAAAACAAATGCCAGGCCAGGAATAATGTGATTAGGGGTTTTCAGGAACTTGTCCAGAATCATTGAAATGTCAGAGTGCAGACAAAGGCCGTTCAGTTCATTGTGCCTGTGCCAATACTTTTATAAGAGCGATTCCATTTTCCCAATCCTCTGCAGATTTGTCCCCTAAAGAATAGTTTATCAAAGAGAAAATAAGTCAACACCAGCATGGATTAAACAAGGAACCCTTTCATGTGTCTTGTTTATACCAAGTTAAATAAATTTGGTGTTAAAATTGTGGAAAGTTAAATCTGTCTTCTATTTTCTGTTTACTTATTGTGCTATTCCAGAATTGATTTTATTTACAGGAGACAGCGAATGAGTAATCCAATGATGTCCGATGTTTTTGATTGCAATATTTAGGGTTTGTTTGGCTGCTAATCCACATAAACCAATATGTTCTGAGTCACTTTCCAAGCTGTCAACCAGAAATATAATTTTAGAAACATTTCTGCACATAGATTAATTACGAAGATCAATACCATTGCTGATGAGAAGAAGGAACAGTCAAAATAAATGAGGTGAGTGATGTGCAAACATTCTTTTTGTTTTAAGGCAAGTGATTATGCCAAATTTGAGGAGTTTCAGCTTTGGTATGTGCAAGATCACAACAGGAATAGGTATGGTCAAAGATTTGGGAAAGTCTACTTCCCAGTGATTGGAAATAGTACCAATAAATATATTCTCACTTCTGGGAGCCAAGATTTTGCCTTCATCTTTTCTGCGACTGTTTGTTTGTTTCATGACTTAAATTGAATGACTATGATGTCCCAGAAACTGAGCCCCTGTTTACCAGCACTAATATTCCTAGCTAGAGTTGCTGGGAGAAGAGGAGTAATGGACCAGGATGTCCCTGAGTGAATGTTCTCTGCGGAAGGCTGAAAAAAGAGTGGAGGGGAATATGTGACTGGTTGTGGCATCATGCTGGAGGTGGCAAAAATGGCAGCTAATGATCATTTGGATGTAGATGCTGTTGGGGTGGAAAGTGAGCACATGGGACCGATTGTTGTGGGAGGGAAGACAAAGGATGAGGATGGAAATGCAGGAAATGGGTCGGACATAACTAAGGGCTCTGTCAACTGCAGTGGCAAGGGATCCTCGGTTGAGGAAAAAGTTAGATGTTTTTGAGGTCCCCTGCGTAAGGTGGCACCATCAGAGCAAATGTAACGGAGACTAAAATCAAAGGGCTGCCTGCCTTTGACCCAGCTCACAGTTGGCACCAATAGAGTTTGGAAAGCGCACACAAATCTCAGGACATTGTGAGTCTAGGGATCAGGCATGTTGAAAAGGCATTGTTGACGTCACAATCAATTGTGGGATGCATTTTTCTACAAACATTTTATTACTTGTTCATGAGATATGGGCATCTTTGGCTTTTCCCAACGTGTATAACCAATTTCCAGCATCCCTGGAGAATGCCTTCTTGATTTCCTACAGTCGTTGGGGTGCAGGGACACTCACAGTTGTGAATGAGGGAGTTCCAGGATTTTGACCCAGTGACATTGAAGGAACAGTTGGAATAATTCTAAGTGACTTGGAGGGAATATTTGATTTGCTGATCAGTGTAAGCCTGAATGTGGTCCAGGTCTTGCTGCTTTTGGACAGTGACAATTCAGTGTCTAAAGCGTTGTGAATGATGCGGAATATCATGTAGTCATCAGCAAACATTCTCACTTCTGAACCTATGGAGGAAAAGACATTGATGTGACAGTTTTAAAGGTGGTGGGGTCTGGAACATTACCCTGGCTGTGTTGATCAACTTCCAATGACCATAGTTATCTTCCTCTTTGCTATAAATCCAGGTACAAATCTATGTTACACAGAGTTTTTCCCTGGTTCCCATTGACTGCAGTTTTGCTCAGATGCCATGATGCCACACTCTGTCTAATGCCACTTTAATGTCCGGCGAAGTTACTCTCACTTTACCTCTGGAATTCAGCTGTTGTGTCCATTTTGCATCAAGGTTATAATGAGACCAAGAGAAGAATGGCGCTGGCAGAGCCCAAACTCTTTGACAATGAGCAGGTTATTGCTGAACAAGTGTGCTTGAGATAGTTTTAATCCACCTGTTCAGACATGTTATGATACAACTCGCGAAGGTGGGACTTGAATCCAGGCCTTCTGACTCAAAGGTAAGGACACTATCCTGCACCACACGAGTCCGAGAGCTGTTGATTAGAATGTAGACTGAAAGGTTGATAATACGCAAGTTTGGATTGGTCCTGACTTTTGTGAACAGGACAAACTTAGGCAATTTTCCACAAACAATGCAAAGTCATGGCAGCTTACCACAAATGCTGAATATGGCATCACCCAGAAGGTAAAGTTACCTGCCAACTGAAAATGCCAATTCTATTTACTAAACTTGGAATAAGAAACTGAGATTGCCTTCTCATAGGCCACCATAGGATTAGAATAGAATGGACCTTCTTTCCATGGAATGATACACATAACAACCTTCATAGTATGGGCTTCTTCCTGACAGTCCCCTACCCCATCCCTCATTCCTGATGAAGGGCTTATGCCCAAAACATCGATTTTTTTTTTTTCCCCCTACTCCTTGGATGCTCTCAGACTGGCCGTTCTTTTCCAGCATCTGTAGTCCTCACTTTCTCCATCCTTACCTCCTGTCTGGTTGCCAGGTTTTCAAGCACCTTCTCCTTTTTTCTAGTTTTTCTCCTCAATCAAAAGCAGCAGGAATGAGGTAATCCCGCGCAGTCAACACCAGGCCTGTTTTTGACTGTTGTCAGATTTCATGGCCAAAGTTTCTTAAACACATCTGTTGTAAGAGCCATCTCAAGTGATCCTGCAGTATTGCCGACAGCTGGCTGACGAGTTGCAACTTTCCACAGCTTTCTCCAAGGTGGGAATTCTACTGGGATCCTGGCAAAATAACCATGATTATGTTGACCCCAGAAAATTTGACAGATCAATGCTAGCCAAGTTAGATGGGCACAAAGCCACACTAACTTGCCTGGCTTTCTCCCAGAATGTCCAGTATTTGCAGCAGGATTTTAAATATGGACAAATGTATCTTGGCATTTTACAATTCCAAATGCCTTGAATGGTGTAAGTGACCGTTCCTTTAACCAAAGGCGATATCTACAATCTCTCAAGGTCTTGCTGCTATAGTGGTGTTTATGAAGCTGTCTGAGATGCATTTTGTGCAAATTGCTGCCATAAATGTCAACCCAAAATACAATATGACCGATGGGAAAGAATTGAATAAATATTTCTACATTGCTAAAAGTGCTCATCCCACCTGACCTTCCTAACAGGGTAGAAAGGTTATAAAAAATAGTCCCAAGATGCATCTGCCATCTTTTTGAATGAAGTCTGCAGCATTATGATGCTTGTAGCTACATTAATCAACAACTATAATCTTCAGTGATACAATGTAACAATCTGTGAAAGGTTACTGTGCTAAATGGTTACTGTGCATTCCTGATAAAGAAATTATAATTGCATTATATTTACAATTGCACAAAAGACTTTTGATGAACCAGTTCCAATAACTTAGTTTTAGCTTTGTGCTTTTGTGCTTTCAACCTTTTCTCAAATTACTTGCCTTTGAAGTATGTGTTTACAGTTTTGTGGGGGAAAAGAGCAGGCATTATATGCTTAGTAGGATTCACACTTCACAGCAACAGTATTGAAGGATATAGTTTACACTAACTCACATCTAGACTTTATCGTGGGATACACATTTTATAGCCAAATACTGTTCTACACTGTTCATTATGATAATCCTAATGAAGGTCAAATTGATTATTTAAGCAATAATTATGTCAATCATATTTTTTGAGAGATTAAAATACAGCAATCATTTTTAAATGTAGTCACTTGTTATTCTGCCCTAATTCATCCTTTTATCTTTTAAGAATTAATGTCAAAGAAATAATCAATTATCCTGCTGTTCTGGAAATTCTTCCTTTTATTTAGCTACTTCAATGAATCCGTTTCACTGGAGTACAGCTTTGAATTCTGTTTCCATTAGCCATCTTAATTCTTGCTTTTCCTTTGAAAATGGAGTTGTCTACATCTTATTCAATCATCTCATTCTCTTTTTCCCTATAACCTTTTTCATTTTTTTTCAACATGATCTGTGCCTTCCTATAACTTACACTTTAAAGACAAAGAACATAGTAGAATGTCATAACTGACTTTGAATTCTGGACTTTTTTCTCAGTTTTTTTTTACCTTTCTTGCTTTCTACTACTTCATGCCTCAAAGCTCACTCTGCAGCAAGACAAGAATGAAATACCACAGATCCTATAAATCTGCAATAAATATAGAAAATGTTGGTGATACTCAGCCTGTCAGGTAGCATCTGTGGAAAGAGAGAGTTAACAATTCAGATCAACATTAACTCTTGTCAACCTGAAACATAGACATTGTTTTTCCTCTCATAGATGCTACCTGACCTGCTGAGTATTTCCAGCATTTTCCAAAATTATCTCTCACTCACTGCATACTATATTTCTACTTACTTCACTATTTCACACGATTAACTGCTACTCAGCAAACTCATTTATCTTCCTTTCTATCACTTTCGGAGAATAACTTGTTTTTGTTATGACAAACTGTGTTTGGGTTTTACTCCAGGATTGGCTGCAGCCAAACTCATTCACAATATCTGTTTTTTGATTCTGGCAAACATGTCCTCCCTACAGAGTTTCTCTCTTTAGTATCTTGCATCCTTACCAGCTAATTACTCTGCCTTGGAGTTGTGTTCGATATTTTCCCAATATGCCACTAGCATTGTCCCAAAATGTTGCTGGCCAAAATAGCTGCTTGTACAACTCTAATGACTTTAATTTCATCAAATGGCCATTGGTCCTTGTGTATGGGCTTTAATATGCTGAAGCAACCTTGCAATGATGATATGGAGTTGCACATAACAGCATTAGTAGCATAGTGTGGGCAGAATTAGAGCACGCTATACCGTATTACACAACACTCTTGTTTCAGAATGTGAACAAAAGACTTGAGCATACATGGACATGAGCCTACAAAGATAGATTAGCCGTTTCCTAATGCATCTATGAAGTCTGAGCTTATTATATCAATTACCTTGCATTGCCGTTGCTAGTATAAAAGTATAAGAAAACTGTTACTTTAACATCTAAGGTTGAATGTTGTTCTTGACTTTGCCTTCTCTTGACCAGTCTGAATTAAGACAAATGCATAGTGTGGCATTAAACCATATAATCAAAGTGTCCTCTCTCTCCAAGTCTCTCGAGAGGACTTTCATCATTTACTTCAGTAATTGGTTACATGTTTGATGTAAATTCAGCAACATCTGACTCTTCCAAAGTAATATGTCCTTTTAAAATTAACAATAACAGAACAAAGGAATGCCATTTAAAAGTGGATTCCAAGTTATGCACCATTCTGATACTGAACTATAGCATTATCCCTTCATTATTGCAGGATCAAAATATTTGAACCCCGTTCCTAACAACACTGTGGGTGTTCCTTGGTCACATGAACTGCAGTTGGTTAAGAAGGTAGCTTTTCGAAGGGCAACTTCTCAAGGGCAAATAGGGATGGACTAAATGTTGGATTGGCCAATGATACAGACATCCCATGAAAGAATTTTTAATATGGATAAATACCTGACTGGAGCAAGGTAATTTCTTTCCAATTTGGAAAGAAAAAATCAACAGTGCACCTATTCTAAGCACAGTACTCTGCTGCATTTATAATGTTATTTACTGTGATAATGGTTCATAATACATTATGTGGCACTTGGATTCTAGATTAGAGGTCAAAGGTTTTTGGTATTCATTGCTGTGAAGGTCTGCTCTGTTATACATTACGGGTCATAAATCTTTTGGAACAGTCAGCTAAAAACTGCCTCTGAAAAAATCATGTGACTGTAGTGAAATCACTAACAAGCTACCTGATGAGATGATTGCTCTTTTATTGTTGACTTGAATCATTCTGGTCTACAGAAGGAGGGGCCAGGGCAATTTGAAATTCAGAAGAAAAGATCTATATAATCAGGTGGCCTGTTTAGCAACTAGAAAGTAGTCAAAACCTCAATTTTTTTCCTTAGAATTCAGTGAAAAGAGTTATTGAGTTAACCTGGGTGACTGTGTCTCAGAGAATCACATTTGATGAATATGGAGAATTTCTTTGAAAGATATTGCTTGCAACCTTGTCAGTTAAGTAATACATTTCAAAATACAGGTAGGAATTATAATTTACTGGAGTTGAGTGTCTCTATTAAAGGGTTTGTTGGGAAACGGGTTCTGTCTTTCTTTGTGTTGTCTATTACAACATCCTTCCAAACTGTCTTTTAGATATTTGTTGTTTTTATTTTGTGTAACGAACATATGCTCTTCTGTTAAGAGTGCATTGACAGCCTCAAGTGAATATGCTTATGACTGGCCACAATGGTAAACAAATTGCAAAAGTAACACTTATTGTCTATCACTTTGTAATCTGATTTGTTCCATATTACCATCATTTGGGATCATAATGCTATTGGTAAGTGACAGATGTGACTGTATTCAGAGATAGCCAGATGATCAATCAAAAGTTAAAAAAGATGCATTGACAAAAACCAGCTTGCACAGATTAATGTTTGTTAAAGATGTTCATAAAAGAAACTTTAACCTTTACTTAAAACAGAAGGTATGATTATTTGTTACTCCTACAGAGCATATTGGCAGTTGTGGGAGGCATTGAATTGCTGATTCCTACTTGGACGTTTACATGAGCAGGCTCTTAAGGAGTGGGTGTGGGTGAGACGACACTAATTGCATTGTTGATAACAGAACTTGAAGCACAGTGTTTTCTCTTGCTGCTGTTCACTGATGTTTAATTTCAGTTTTGCAACGCTGTTGAAAGAGAATTGATGATTTTAAATGAAATAATACATTGTTTTTTTTATCCTACAAATATAGCAAGTTAGTAACTAAAATTCCAGACAAGCAATCTTATTGAATCTCTATGATGGGGGTATACAATAAAGGTACTGGTCTGTATTTGACCAATGCACATTTCTAATTGCATTGTTTCCAGTACAGTATCAAGTTGGATTCACAAATAAATGTTGAAGGTACCTAATGATTGTGATGTAAGATTTTAGACTTTAAAAGAGTTAATGATGAGTTCATTGAGCAGCACTTAATATGATTATGTCAAATACACTTGGGACGACAGCTCTTGGTCTAAAAGGATATAGACTTATAATCTAGGCCTCCTCATAGTTTAAGTAACAATGTTTATCATACCAATAGAACCTTTCACTAAAGTGCTATGATTCAATAACCTACGTCGGCTTTGAAATAAGAGCCTCTTCTCATTGGATTACTAAGTGTTTGTTCTCTACCAACCTAGACCAGTCACATCCTGTGGAAGCCAAACCATGTTGAAAGGGTCCGTCATGCTTTGATGTGCATTATGGCTGCTATATTTACTGTGAATCTCTGGGATTGCGAACTGTGGGTCATCAGATAGTAAGAGAAATGGGCCAACAATACCTCAGACTATCTGATCGAGCCCACTGTTGATTTTCATTTGAGATCATTGATACCTGACTTCCAAGAAGAGACATGAACCAAACTTTTTTTAGCAGATTTCTGTCTTGGCATCTTCAATATCCATGGAGATTTATGGAAGATTTGAACTTTTATGATGGCCGTTAAATCCTATGCTCCCACCGAACCAACGAGGATGCTGCAGGGGAGGGAAAAGCATTGAGAATCATTTGTGGACTTTTCCAGTCTAAGACCCACTTTGATTTTCGACCCTTTCTCCCATTCCCAACAACAACCCAGGTCTTGAGCTAGTGCAGGATCATTGTTTTTGGTTTGAGCTTCTTTGATTGGATCATTATTGACATGTGTTTTACTTTGCATGTTGTTTCACATTTATTTGTGGCTTTTCAAGTTTGAATGCAGATGAATTTTTAGCTAGACGGGTACTATCCAGTTAGATTAGATTCCCTCAGTGTGGAAACAGGCCCTTCAGCCCAACCAGTCCACACTGACCCTCCAAAGAGTAACCCACCCAGACCCATTTCCCTCTGACTAATGCACCTAACACACTATGGGCAATTTTGCACAGCCAGTTCACCTGACCTGCACATCTTTGGATTGTGAAAGGAAACCGGAACATCCAGCGGAAACCCATACAGACACTGGGAGAATGTGCAAACTCCACACAGACAGTCACCCAAGGCTGGGATCAAACCTAGGTCCCTGGTGCTGTGAGGCAGCAGTGCTAACCACTGAGCCAATATGCTGGCGGTTATTAAAACTGTGCTCACAAAGATGCATGAGAGCTGTTAAAATCAGGTCTATCGAAAGAGTGGTCCTTATAAAGTTAGAGGTACACTGGCTCTTTGTTACATGATGATCTAAAATTAGGGATCTATATTGTGTCCTTTTGATCTGCATTCTCCAAAGATTGGATGGACAATGTCTATTTTAAATGTTCTTAAGTTTATTCGACTGAAATATGCACTCTAATTCTCCTTTTAAAATTGAAACTAATGGCTGTGTTTAATTTTTTTTTTAATGTGTAGTCTAAAATGACTAACTACAGACATCCAGGAGGTTCAGGTTCAAGTCCCACCTACTCCAGACATGTGTGATAACATCCATAGACAGATTGATTAGGAAATATAATTTTGAAGAGCTAAGGTAGTAAACTTTTTAAAATTCTGTTTGTTCCTCCCTAAAACAATAAAAAACTGATAATGGACTGTGCAGATAATGACATCTCCTGAGTCAAATTCTACACTAAATGAGGTCATGAGTAATTTACTGTTGCAACATACATGACCCATCTGTGTGGAGAGAGGTAGGATTAGTTTCTCTGGTGATGCACTAGCCTACTATTACCACCACTTAATTGCTGTCACAGCTGATTAAAAGAATTGCTACTTATGCTTTTTCAGGACTGCCACAGTGTTTTGAAGATATAGCCCATATTTATGATGCAGACTGTAACTGCAAAATTGAAAGTAAACAAACAAGGTTTATTTCACCCCCAGAGTAGTATTTGGTAACCCTGTCTACACCCTGTCTGGTGCAGTGACAGCATTTTCCAAGCTTGTATTGTATCAGTTGTTTATTGGCTTGCAATATGTCTGTGGACCATAATCATTCAAATGACAAGCTTTAGAAGGCCTTATGGCTTAAATATTGGGTAAATATAAACCCAGGAGGACCTTCTGGCCCTACATAAACCTGGTTTTACTTTAACTTTTAATTTCTTTTTAACTAGTTCATCACATATACAACTTAAATGCACAAATTTCTGGTTCTTTCAAAATATTAAGTTGATCATGGTTCACAAGACACTTCAAGGCTACAATCAAAAGTGTCATTACTTCATCCTCTATTAGGAAAACATTGACACAATGGGGCAAGACTTCCCTCAAGCTCTTGAACCCAGACACCATAATCCTGTGTGATTGGAACACTACTCCACATTCCCTGCTGTGCAGAGGGACAAGTCACTCAACAGTAATTTTTCTCTGGCGGAGCTAAGTTCATGGCTTCAGTGCAGACTCTTCAGTGCAGTTAAGATAACTGGCCTTTTCTTGGAATTGAGGGTAGCCGAGGCAATGGGAGGCCATTCAGCACTGACTTAGCAGGCCACCTTTCCAGATAAGATAGAGAATGGCTGCCTTGACCTTTTTCAAAGAATGAGTAGTTGGGGGCCACCTTTGTATGGAAGAACCCTTGAAAACCTCCACATCTGACCGGTGATTGCCGCCAGGCAGCTGACAGGAGTCCCAAAAGTATCTGAGGGACCACAAGCTGCTGTCCTAGAAAATTGCCTCTGTTGATGGGCCTGAAGTGGCCTTCAAATCCCATTCATTAACTACCCACCTTTACAGGAGAATTGTCCCTACTGCCTCCCATCCTGCTTCCAGGAAGCTGACCCCTGTGTGGGATCACACCAGCAAACGACCAAGCAGTATGAATTTTCACACCCATTGATCTCTGTACTGAACCTATCAGGAGCTCTGAAGTCTGCCCTTGTTGGGATGTAGTTTGACGGTGATCAGTTTCTGCCAGTACTTTGTTTCTGCAGCCATTATCCACATGGGATCCTGATTGGGAATGCTAGCAATTGACTTGATTAAAGGGAGCTTCACACAGACCTGCCTATTCCATTCTTGCGTCAGCATTAAAGCTGAGGGCCACTAGATAACAATCAGATTGAGAACTCTGGTTCATTTTCTTCACCATTACTAATGAATGTTGAAACTAGTTGCAACATTGTCTTATTGCTACCTGCACTAAAGAAAAACAGTTGTCACCAAGTTCATATTTCAGGTCCACATAACTTCATATTCGTGGGATGAACCCACTGAATCTTTGGATGCAAAATGACATACTATCAGGAATTAATCAGTTTTGTACTATTTCACATGGTGTAGAAATGATTAAACTCCCACTTTTGAATAACAACCTGGAAGGCAAATATGTAAATTTAATCTCACTCTCAGCTTTTTCTAATCTGATACTCTTAGGTATATTTTATTCTCCCAGCAGTTACTATTTAAACAATACAGTGAATTGATGGTTTAGAATTAAAGATGTTTTCCCAGTTGATTTTTTTTGAAAATATGTGTGATTGTTAAACTTCTGATATTACAAATGGACAGCATTATCTCACCTTACTGCTGGCAAGATGTGAGCTTCTCAAAAACCTGCAATGATTATTGAGGAAATTGGTTCTATTTTGGTCTAGAGCTCACAGACTAAATTTAGTAATAATGGTTCACATCTCATATACAGCTTCCTCTTCAGTTGTGTGAAGGTGATGACATCATTGCTCAAACTGTGAGCACTCCCATGAAACAATTCTGCTTTTGTGAAGGTGGTTTGAAGTTCCTCTTTCAACAATATTGCCCAGTTAGTCAAATCAGTAATTGTGCAGCCAAATATAAAGTATAAAATGACAGCATTCAGTGGAATGCAAAGTCCAGATCATGACAACAGTTCCTGACAAGTTTTTTGGCATGACCACGAAAGGAACTGGACTGGTGTAATACTGATTTACCCAGAACTAGGAATGTAAACATTTCACCAGTATTCGCGTCCTCTTGACTGATCTGTGCTTACCTAGTTCACCTCCCACTATAAGAGTGTTTGAAAAAGCTATCACACAAAGCTAAAAATCAGATATTCCCTGAAGATGTGTACAGAGGTCCCCAATTTAAATACGCTCGTACTTACAAACCCAATACCATAGGGGGGTGTAGTTTTACAGGCCCAACATAGGAACATTTTTCTGTGTTTATGAACAATTGCTTTACATTGTCCTGCACTGTTCCAACTTGCATATAAATTAGCTTGTAAACAGACTCCACGACGGGACCTGGTTGCAATCCGAGACTGCCTGTAGTGTCAGGGTTTTCCTTTTATTTGTGGAGATGCAGACCTAAATCTATGTGTAATGTAGTGCATGATGTTAAATAACTGCTTCTCTTATGAACAGAAAAGTCAAAGGTCGGAAGGTGATCTGGAGTCCATGGGGGATCAGTCGGTTCCGTAGGCAGGTGCTGAGAAAGGAGACATGGCTGTGGTAACGAGTCTGCTGAAAGGAGACATGGCTGTGGTAACGAGTCTGCTGAAATAACTGTTAAATAACTGCTTCTCTTATGAACAGAAAAGTCAAACTTCAGTTTGGTCCTGCATGTTAACTTCAACAGTTGCAATCTACATTGGCCACTCTCACTGGGAAAGGGAAAACAAGCTATGGGGAAAATTTGTTTCCTTTTGACAGTTGTTAAAGGATTGGGAGGAAGTGGATGAAACAACATTAGGGAAGTCAATTTAAAACAAAAACAGTATTTGGGTCAAAGATGAGAGGCACCAAAACAAATTCTATCGACATGTTTTGGGAGGGATGGAAGAGAAATGGATAACAGATGTACTAAGCACAAGTAGAAAAGGAAACAAAGAATAAAGCATGATATTAAACAAACATAGTTATGTCATACTTTTTGCATCTTCAGGATAACCCAAAGAGCTTTCCAACCGATGAAGTTCATTTAAAGTACAGTCACTAATATACTTAGTGGTAGGCAATATGTGCATAGGATGGTCTCACAAATTATGCTTAAATAATTTAATCTGGTTGAGGATAAATGTTAGTTTTAGCTTTGGGAAACTGTGAGATGGCACTTCCACCTGAATGGGTACTGTAAGTTTCTGTTTAAATTTCAATCTGAAAGGCAGGACCAGTGGTAGTGCATCTCTCTCTCAGTAGGGTGGTGCTTGTGTTACAATTCACTTGGAATAAGAGTTGCTATGGCAATGTGCACTTGCATGTTGCAATCTGGAGCTATGGATAGTGATGGTAGAGACCCTAACGTTCTTACAATCGCATGGCTGACCAGGAATGTTTCCTGTTCTTACCATCTGCCAATGTGTGTTGGAAACATTTGCAGATTCATGCTCAACCTGTTTTCTAGTTATGAGTGCACCTTTCTTGGCCATTGAATCATGGGATGAGGCTGAAACCTGGATCTTCTGACTTAAAGGCAAAAGGACTGCACCATCAGTTGCTCAGTAATTCGTTGAAATGTCAAGCCCTAGACTACCTGCTTGCAGATGCCAGTGTTAACATTGAACCAAGGCTGACAAATGAGGAGACACAAATTGTTTCTTAAACACCGTTCAGTTCATCTGTTTAAGCAGTAGACTGTGGCTCTCCACTGGATTTGTTTAAATATCCAAGCCAACAATGGAGTAATTAATTTATAATCAGTCCTGGAACTGAAATGACAGCACTTTTTTTTTTAACTGCTTCTTTTATTAATTCTGGATCAATAACCTTTCTTGCAATTATTCTATGTCAGGGTGACATTTTCTAGTCATAATTGTCCCATTTTCAGTTCATAGATGTAGTTAATATTCTCTTTCAGCTGTGCTTTGGTATTATGGAAAATAAACCTGCACAGCTTTAAAGAGTTGTATTTGCAAGCCTCTCTATTTTTGCACAACTGATCTCTGCTGATTTTGTGCAATGCAGAATATCCATTTATGAGTTCACTTCAAGTGACACTTTCTGGGATTATTCATTTACTTTGGAGCTTTTGATATGAACTCTTTTTCTTACTTAATTGAAGCACTGCACTTATTCAGTCATTAGACTTAAGTCTTTGGATTTAAATGATAAGAAAATCCATCAGGATACAGATTCAAATTGTCATTAGCTGACCAACAGCTGCAGGTTTGTCTTTATCTCGGTATTATTAATAGTTTTCAAGAATTTAATAGATTAGCTTTGTTTAAATTTTAATGCAAGTTGAATATTAATGTTTTACCACCAAACTATGTAAACTTTGCACTACAGTTCATGGCAGTAAATGTGTCTAGTGTGTATTATGGACAGTGTGTCCAAGAATAGCAGCATTTGGGTAGATGTACGGTGGCTGAGGGACGAACTGTATGATTTCAGGAAATGACTATGTTATCTTGATGTAGAATCCTCCTTTAACAAATATTTAGCTGTAACTATTAGGGTAGTCATTTAGTCAAGCGGAAAAGACAGAATTATCAATTCAGATCTAAGGTTTGTTTAAGTGTTTAAAGTGCAGTGTGTATGTTAGAAGATAAAATTACAACTCAATACTGTCTCAGTCAAAGTGACGATACATGGTTTACTAGAATGTAGTTTGTGATGGAAGGTTCAGAGACCTCGTTGTTTCAGGTACACTATATTAATTAGTTGCGCTGTTAACCATTTTCCTTCTGAGAAGAGGTGCTGAAGTATATTCAATACTGGAATGAGAGAAAGTGTATTGAACTCAGAATTAATATTGCTTACTTAATGCAAATAATCACATATGGTACTAAAGTGCCTTTAAATCTTTAAACACTTGTAAACTGAACATGTACAAAAGCTTTTACAGTCTTTTTTTGTTTTCACTAATTTACCTTTAAATTCTATTTTCTCTTTCATTATCATTTTTTGATCTTCCCTTACTAAATTCTAAAAGCCTACTTTGCAGTCCTTGGTCTTACTTTTTTTTTTGGTAACTTGATAAGCCTTGACCTTTCATGGAAAATATTCTAACTTTTTTGAAGCATGGTTAGAGCTCATTTCCTGCTGTGTTTCCCTAGTTTCAGATTGATTTGCATCACTTTCAAACAATGTAACATTTTCTCATATTATGGCCACTCTTCCCTCAAATCTCCTTTACAATGAGATTATTAATTAGGCTTTTCTTATTGTGTAAAGATCTCAAGTAGCTCATCTTTGAATGTCTTCCTTGGCATTCTAGACATGATTTAGTGCGCCATGTATTAACTATCAGGGCAGGCTCTTCAAGGAGGACTGGACCCCTATCCCCACCTGCAAGAAAACATCAGTCAGCTACTTAAGGACTGACTAGCAAGCTTCTCTGTCCATCATAAGGCTTAAAATGAAAGTTCCACTTCAAGATTGTTGCTGGAGCACAGGTTTAGAGCCTCAAACAGTGAGAAGGTAACTGCTTTCTTTTTGCATTTCGCAAGGAAAGGGGAACTGGTGTTGGGCAGGGGGTGTCAGAAGCAAAGACAAATACTAGCTTTCTGTGCCACTCCCTTGTCTTAGAATCATAAAATCTCCTACAGTGTGGAAAGAGGCCATTCAGCCCACTGAGTCTGCACTGACCCTCTGGAAAGCATCCCACCCAGACCTCTGGCCAATCCACTTAATCTGCACATCTTTGGACTGTGGGAGGGAACCAGAGCACCCAGAGGAAACCCACACAGACATGGGGTGATAGGGAAATGTGCAAACTCCACACAGGCAGTCGCTAAGGCTGGAATTGAATACAGATCCCTGGCACTGTAAGGCAGCAGTACTAACTACTGAGAACCCATCTCCACTCTATGCTAAGCTGAGGCAAATGGAAACCTTAACCAACAATCCAGTAGGCAGTTTGACCAAACAAACCACTTCTCATGCCTGGCAAGAAATCAGGTCATTATGTCTGTTAATTAGCCACTTAAGAGCCTTGTTTGGTGGTGATTGAACAGATCATCCATGGATATTCTCACCCAGCAATTGATTGCTGAGGTGGTGAGAAAGGAATGAGTGTAGCTCCAAGTAAAACTTACCTAATTAAGTTCCTTTCTCATCACATTCCTTGCCACCTCCCAGGAAGTGAGAATCATGCCCACTCTTCTGGAAAATCATTCTGTATACATTCCAGAAATTCATCCTCTGCAACTTTAGTGCTAAATACGTTTGCCCATTCTATGTTTCGTTTGTAGAGTCCATGATTGCTTTATTACCCATGTTACATTCATATGAAGATATGGGTGTACTGTACCTTTAAGAAAGTTAAAAGTTAGTAGAACTACCTGACAGCACCAAGTGTTCTGAACAAGATATAATGTACTTTTTTTGTCTCCAAGCAACCAGTTACACTGGCTGCTAGACCAAAACAAATTCAAATGCGGCCAATCAGGTTAAATTATACCCCCAAAAAAACACAAATCCAGTTTGAATTTAGTGTATTGACAATATTAAAAAACAATGACACAATCCAATGCTTTGGAGGTATAAGACTGGGAAAAATTGAACAGTTGAGAGACAACTGCCAAGCCACCAGCATGTACAGACTGCCCAAAACACAGCTCTCTTAAAGGTACCTTTATCAGTCAATGACCTCTGGAACCAGAAATCCCTCAGAAAAAAAAATTTACGGAGGAAGATACAAAGGGAAGATTTGACAGCTGTTTGGTTTCGAATTCTGAGTTTTTGGTAAAACTTACTCGGCGGTGGGGGGGCTTTATTATAGAAGGGAAAATAGGTTAGAGGAAGGAGTTGTAAATCAGTGTTAGTTAATTATTCTCTGTTATGTTTTAAGAAATAAAATTGGTACTTTTTACTTTAACTAGTTCTTGGCCTCTCGACTTATCACAGATTACCGCATGGGATAAATCGTTTCTGTGTTGCAGGTTTAAATTAGTGAGGTGGGGGTGGTTTACTGTGTCGTAACAACATGCAGTCAGAGTACAAAGAGTCTTAGAGCTGTACGCATAGAAACAGACCCTATGGTTCAACCCGTTCATGCCGACCGGACATCCTAACCTAATCTAGTCCAATTTTCCAGTATTTGACCCACATCCCTCTAAACCCCTCCTACTCACATACCCATCCAGAATCCTTTTTTAAATGGTGCAATTGTTCCAACTTCTACTACTTCCTCTGGCAGTTCATTCTGTACACACACTACCCTCTGCTTGAAAAAGTTGCCTCTTAGGTCCTCTTTAAATCTTTTCCCCTCTCGCCTTAAACCTACACCCTCTAGGTTTAGACTCTGCTACTGTGAGGAAAATGCCTTGTTTATTTACCCTATCCATGTCCCTCATACTTGAATAAGCTTCCATAAAGTCACCCCTCAGCCTGCAACACTCCAAGGAAAATAGCCCCAGCCTAAACAGCCTCTCCCAATAGCTCACACCCTCCAATCCCAGCAACATCCTTGTAAATCCTTTCTGAACTCTTTAAAGTTTCACAATGTCCTTCCTATAGCAGGGAGACTAAAATTTAGCACAGTATTGCAAAACTGGCCTAACCAATGTCAACATCACCTCCCAACTCCTATACTCAATGCTCTCACCAATAAAGGCAAGTATATCATACGTCGTCTTCATGATCTTGTCTACCTGCATTCCAAGGTCTCTTTGTTCAGCAACACTCCTTAAGATCTTACCATTAAGTGTATAAGTCCTACCCTGATTTGCCTTTCCAAAATGCAGCACCTCACATTTATCTGCCACTCCTCAGCCCATCGGCCTATTTGGACAAGGACCCATTGTACTCTGAGGTAACTTTCTTGGCTGTCCACTGCACCACCCATTTTCATTTATCTTCAAATTTACAAATCATATCTCCTATGTTCACATCCAAATCATTTATGCAAGTGACGACAAACAGTGGACCCAACACCAATCCTTGTGGCACACCACTGGTCACAGGTCACCAGTCTGAAAAGTAGCCCTCCTCCACCACCCTCTGTCTTCTACCTTTGAGCCAGTTCTGTATCGAGATGGCTAGTTCTACTTGTATTCCATGAGATCTAATCTTGCTAACCAGTCTACAATGCGGAACCTTGTTGAGAGCTTTACTGAAGTCCATATAGATCACATCTACTACTCTGCCCTCATCAATCCTCTTCGTTATTACTTCAAAAAGCTCAACTAAGTCAGTGAAACATGATTTCCCATGCACAAAGTCATGTTGACTCTCCTTAATCAGCCCTTGCCTTTCTAAATACATATTAGATGGGATCCTGAGGGACAGGATTTATAACTTTCCCAACATTGATGTCAGGCTCACCAGTCTGTATTTCCCTGGCTTTTCCTTACCACCTCTCTTAAATAGTGGCACTACATTAGCCAACTTCTAGTCTTCTGGGACTTTGCCTGTGGATATCAATGATGCACATACCTTGGCAGGGGCAATCACTTTCCTAGCTTCCCATAGAGTTCTAGGGTGCACCTAATCAGATTCTGGGGATTTATCCACCTTTTTATGCATTTTCACATGTCCAGCACCACCACCTCTGTTGTATGGTTATTTTTCAAGATTTCACTATTTTATTTCCTCAGGTTCTCTAGCTTTCACATTCTTTCCCACAGTAAACACTGATGCAAAATACTCATTTTTGTATCCTTCCCATCTCCTGCCATTCCACACATAGAGAGCCTTGTTGATCTTTAAGGGGCCATATTCTCGTATTCTCTCCCTAGTTACTTTAATGTCCTTCACATATTTGTAGAATCCCTAAGGTTTGTTTTCTTCTCATTACCATTTGGTTCTTCTGATTGCCTAAAACTGGTATCCTCTTATTCTTGATCTTAGCAGTTATGGCTTCTCCAGTCCAATCCTCTACCTGAATTTCCTTACTCTTATAGCCATTTTCATGAATCCTTTCTCTATGTTTCCATTTTTTTCACTCCCTTCCTAAAGTGCTGTGCCCAAAATGGGATGTCCTGCTCCAGTTCAGAACTGAATGCATGTTTTATAAAGGTTCACTATAACTTCCTTGCTTTTGAACTCTAAACCTCTGTTTATAGAGTGCTGGATCCTGTATTTTTAACTAACTGCTTTCTTGACCAGCCTTGCTACTTTTCAATGATTTGTGTTCAATGATAACTTTTGAGTTCAGGTTCATTCACCAAGAAACTGAACTGAGTAGAAGATTGTAATATAAATGGCAGCAGGTTCCCATTTTTAATGGATTTCTTTATTGTTAATATGGAGCAAACTTTACATAATTGTGTATCGTGAATGGATTTAATAGTTTGCTTTTTCGTGAATATCTATGCCTGGTCCTTTTTAAAAAGTGTATGCTTTTTACTCTCCAGGGTATAGGGTATAATTAGGATGACAAATCTGTAAGCGGGGAGGCTCTTTATTTACAGTAACAGCATTTCCTCTCTGACATGAATTTTGATGAGTAACTGTCATGTTAGCAGTGTCTTTATCCCTTGGTTTCTTGGGTGATTGTTAGAATTATTGGTGTCAAGCCAGCTCTATTTGCTAGCCTTGAGCAATATTTAATTGCCAGTGTATTTTCGTCATGATGGAACAGCAGTGCTGTGTGAATGATATTTCCAATTCTCATTGCAAAGACCTGTTATTTATGTTGTGTTCCTTTCATGTCAACTAACATAGCCTTGAGCTACAGTAATTTAAAAACCATCCTTTCTCATTCTGGCTCAATCTGAATCAAATCCATCAATGCCTTTCTGTAGTTTAGAACATTTTCGGAGCAGGAATCAATCCAAAGTACTTTGTAATGGAGTTAATGCAGTCTAGATTTTGTGTATGCATTGTTAGCCCTTAGATTATATCCTGTTTAGTAATGTAGTAGCCCATGTCTTAAAACATTTGCTTGAAATGATTTTCTTCCACTTGAGCACAATCTAGAATGATACTCCAGTGCAGTCGTAAAGGAATGCTGCATTCTTAAATAGACCATTTTTAACAACTGCACTGAAGTTGCTGTGCTATCACGTTGCTGTGCAAGTGACCTTGTTGTGTAAGTTAGCTACTGCATTTTCTACAGTTCAGAAGTACTTAATTGCTTTCAGAGCACTGTTGGAAGACCCAAGAATGTGGATGGAATCATACAAAGTCAGGATCTGTCCTTCAAAACTTGAGGCTTCTCTCACTGTATCTGCCACGGAGTGGCAGGAGGTGAGGGTGCAGACATGTGTTGCAAAAAGTAGAATCATTCCCTACATTGATTTTTGTTTCTTATCTTGATCATAACATTCTTTTAAAAATGAACAATTCTTTGAATTGTTCCTGAATGTGAATCAATTAATTGGAAAGTGAAGATGTTTGGATGTTGGCTGAGGACAGGTGAGCTGTCTTGCATGACAGACTGCCAACACCCAGAACATTGTTCATGAATAAAGATTACTATTTCCAAGAGATTGAGAGAGAAAAAAATAAAAGAAAAGCATACTTAATAAATTGCAGGGGTGCTTTAAAACCAGGGATTGATGAAACACTTTACCACTCAAATCCACCTCAATTAAGCCATCTTGTGATGAATTTTAAAAATTGTTTTTATTAGGTTGGGATTTTACTGGATGTCACTCAAAAGGAGAACAAAGCAAGTCATATGATAAAAGCCAACCTGCTGTCACCCAATTACAATTCTGCTAAATTTTGAAGATATTTCCATTATGTCAGATTTGTGTGGGAGAACTCACTTTGAAACAAATTCTCATGCAGCAAATGGAAATAAACCATGAGAATGTGTTTCATGTTCTTTTTTAGGGTAAGGAGGGAGTAGTATTGATTCATCTATTGCATAGCAGAGCAATACTTTTGAAATATTATCTTGTTGATCAATATGTCTTTTATATTTTATGATGCCCTCTCCTATTAGGATAAGTATACTGTGGTATTTGTGAAATGTTATTTAATTTGATCCTTAACAGTTTGAAAATTATAAATTGAAGAAATGATTGACCACTTTAGAGTCTTGTGGTCTGAGTGAATGTAGGTGATATACTCTCCTGTTGTATGTAAGCTAAGTGGTGAAAAGCTGGCTTTGCAGCATGAACAAAGAACAGTAGTTGATGAAGTGAATGATGGTTTTAAATCACCACTTCTCTGAAATCTCATTACCACTGCAGAGAGGACCAAAATAACAGTCACTGTACTGCAGCATCACCATGGAAACTGTTGGGAATATTTAGGTCTCAAATTGCCTATATTTCTGCCATTCCCTTGTTTGTTTTCAGCTGTTCAATGTTGATTGCTTTTTCTCTTGGTTGATTGGTTGCATGTTGTCTGAACTTGCATAAATTTACTAAAATTGATTTCTCTTTATGGGCTGAATTTTGGAACATCCTGCTTGATAGAAGCATAGCGGTAGGGTTGTGCATCATGGCCAGTGACTTACAGTTCTGTTGCCACCGAAGATATCATCGGTGCCAATTCGGAGGGTCCCCAGAGGCTACCTGAACCCACCAGTATCTTAATAATCTTAGGTTAATCTGGATTCTTAAACCTCACTGGAACCCTAAGGTTATTCCAGCAATGAGCTGGGTGATGTGCTTGTACTGCCTAATATTGACTGATAGTTGTGCTGAACAGGAGTTCTTCCTACCACGGGTGCTGTAGAAACACCATTGCCATTATGGTTTCTCATCTGTCTCCAAATTAGAGACTCTGACAGCTTGGAGGCAAGGTGAACAAGTTGATATTGAGCAGCCTATAACCAGAAAGCTTCTATGAAGTGCTCCCTTTGTGCTTGCAGCCCCAATGGTATGAACAGATGAATCCTGCTAATGGGAAGGGCCATCCTGCCACTATCAGGCAATCAGCTGGTGTGTTCCACAAGTCACCACTTGAAGCCCACTTTTTGAGTGAAAATCTATTCTGATGTTTCAGTGGGTGACTTTGATTACATGGGCGAATTCAGTATAGTGACTTAGAGGAAGCTGTGGACAGCATTGATTTTAATGATGATTTATTTTCTTTCAGATTTCACACTGATCCAGTTGATACTGACTTTTTTTTATTTTTAATCTTTTTCAGGTGGAATTCGGGATCAAGTAACTGGTTCCACTAATTTCAGAATCATTAACTGCTTTGGAGTCAGAATCAAAACGCTGGCTTTTTCCGGTATTGAACTTGACCTGACAGGGAGCTGTATTGCTGATGCTACATTCTTCATAATGAAAATGCCAACAGGAATACCTGCTTTAGTCTAACTACAGTCTATTCTCGCAAAGGATTGCTGAGAATGCGAAATGTGCCTTTTACAGTGGGAAAGAAAGATCTGAAAAGAAGATTTCTCTACAATGCATTTAAAAGAAACCTTTGTTTAAGTCTCATGATTTGAAACACACAGCGATTTGTAAGTAGTTTTAATTAATACCTCAATTATTTACTACTTTGGGGTACTGAGGAAATCATTTATTGAAACATGCTTTTTTTTATTGAAACGTGGAAATACGTTAGGAATGTCACAGTGTATGATACTTAACATACTAAGAATGATGCTTGTTTTGCATAATTTAAAACTGTACTGTCCAGCAGAACCGAGGGCCTTTCAAAATTGTATTTGTTTAAAGCTACCTTGTAAATGTTAGAAAACTGAAGGCATTACACGATGTGAATTTTAATAGTTAAATGTAATGTGCAGCAAGACATAAATCATCCCTTGTTCGTGTGAAAATGGGAAGACAGAATCTGTTACTTTTATGAGATAACAGATGAAATGGTGAATTCAAGTGAGCATAATACATTCATTCATCCTGCTGATTTGGCTCATGTCAAGGCTCTTTATTCAGGTCTCCCTACAATGGATTTAAAATACTTGCAGATGTTGTGAAGGGATCTGCTCTGCTAATCACAGGTATGGCAGTAGGATGTTATTTTTTATTAATGTTTTTAAATAATCATACTTTATAGGTCTAGTGTTAATTACTTATGAATATTTAATATTCAATTCTTTTTATCCTCCCCTTCACATTAGTTATGATTGGTATCAAGGTTTTGTAGGGGTAAATTTGATACGGGCAACAGTGAATTGGCAGTCTATTTTACTCACTAGCCTTTTTTCAGATCCATTGATTTTAATAGAACTGAAAATTGGGTGGGGTGGAATAGGAGCAGTGATTCACTATTATCCATTTCCATTACTCCCAGTGTTGAATTTGACTCTGGCCACTTTGCTGCTTTGGTTGAAAATGATGCTAAATTTTAGAGTCATTGAGTCATACAGCACAGAAACAGATCCTTCAGTCCAACTTGTCAGCACTCACTGGACATCCCAATCTGACCTAGTCCCATTTACTAGCATTTGGCCCATATCCCTCTAAATCCTTCCCATTCCTTTACTCACAAAGATGCCTTTTAAATATTGTAATTGTGCCCACCTCCACCACCTCTTCTGGCCGTTCATTCCATATACATGCCACCCTCTGTGTGAAAAATGTACCCCTCAGGTCCTTTTCTTAAATCTTACCCTTCTCACCTTAAACCTTTGACCTCTAGTTTTGGACTCCCCTCGCTTAGGAAAAAGACCTTGGCCACTCACCCTATCCATGCCCCTCCAGCATTTTATAAACCACTAATGTCACCCTTCAGCCTCCGATGCTCCAGGGAAAATAGCCCCGGCCGATTCAGCCTCTCCCCATAATTCAAACCCTCCAACATCCTTGTAAATCTTTTTTGTGCCCTTTCAAGTTTAGCAACATCCTTCCAATAGAAGAGTGACCAGAATTGTATGCCATATTCTAAAGTGGCCTCACCAATGTCCTGTACACCCCCAACATGATATCCCGACTCCTATAGTCAATGTTCTGACCAATAAAGGCAAACATATCAAATGCCACCTTCATCACCCTGTCTACCTGTGACTCCACTTTCAAGGAACTATGCACCTGCACTCCTAGGTCTGAGTTGGCACCACTCCCCAGGGCCCTACCACTAAGTCCTGCCCTGGCTTGCCTTACCAAATGCAACATCTAACATTTATCTAAATTAAAGTCCATCTGTCACTCCTTTGCCCATCAACCGATCTGATTAAGGTCCCATTGTACTCTGAGATAATCTTCTTCACTGTCCAATACGCCACCTATCTTTGTTTGGATTCAAAAATAAATAACAATTTGTTATTTTCTGCATGCATTTTTTTATTGGCACAAGTATTTAGTTTTTATATTGTACTCAATAGAAGTTTCATTTTTCCCAGGAGGAAAGCAATTGTTGTGGTGACTTGCTAAAACAGATACTGGACAAATGCAATATTTCTCAGTGTACATTTCTCAATCCATTGACATTTGCAGTTTACAGTATTTATATTATCAGGATTTTTGAGGCTTTGTCATTAAGAAAGGTACATTATATTTTCCCTGCCACCAATCATCTCACTAGGATTTGACTTTAAGAATTTGTTTTCTTATCTGCCCTACTTTAAACGGAATACAATTCTAAGTCCACGATGAAATTTGTACTGACTTCTTTCCTAAACTAACTGTTGGTTTAAGCATTTGTTGTCTTACTATCATGTTATAACTTACTTTGAAACATTGTTTTAACTTGCCTTATATTTATCATATGATGTGCTTTTTTAGAAGCCCAAAGATTTCTACTTTCCATATACTCGAGTAAAAGTCGATCTCATGCAAAGTTCAACCCCTTATTTTTGGCCAAAAAAAATCTGAAATTTTCCACATTTTGAGTAAAGGTCATCCCTAATTCTTCACAGATAACAGGTCAACATTTGTGAGTTAAGGTACAGGTATACAATCCTTTTATCCGAAATTCTGAAATCCAAACAGCTCCAAAATACAAAATTTTTTTGTGGAGTGTGGAGCATCATTTTGGCGTGTGAATAGGTGACCTAACTCCACACCCACTTGAACCACGTCACTCAGATGTCATGTGGCAGCAAGGCCCAGCACTGGTAGGCATCAGTTGTGTCTTAGCACTCGTACTATTCACACGTGCGTCTGCTGTTGGGTTTTTTTTTATTTCAATGTGACAATGTCATTTATTCCAAAATCTGAAAAATTCTGGATTCCAAAAAAACAACTGGCCCCAAGATTTTCGAATAAAGGATTGTTTACTTGTATTATCCTGTACGTAAATGTTATGATGAGGAAATTTTTTTTGTGCTATTGTGTTTTGATGCACATTTCACAGTTATTTGGCACGAAAGTTTAAGATGCATCAGGTCAGAGTCAGGTGACAACCTCTCTTTGTGTGCAGCTCAGCTGAACTCCATTTCCCTTATTGCACAAAAGCTGCCTGCTGAACTAGAAGATAAGATATTACAGTTTCACCAGTTTTATAATCGGAAATCGGCAGAAAGAAGGCTACAAGTTATCATTCATTGGAAACATGGACGGGATGTCCATTACTCTCGACATGCTGGAGAGTCGAATTGACTCATTTTGGTTTCTGTTTTTATCTGGTAATAACCGTAATTTGTCAATTTTTTTTATTCACTTTAGAAGTCAATTGGGCTTCTGCTAATGATATGGTAGTTTGGACTGTAGCCTGAATTTCAACCCCTCAAAAGTTGTATCCATATAATAGTTGACCCCATAAGTTTAACCTTAAAAATAGTCTAAAAAGTTTGACTTTTACTTGAGTATATACGGTAACTCAACCTGTTGATATCCAGAGTCAACCACATGGCTTTCCTCTTTTTGTTCAAAAATAAAAGCAACCTGCCTTGTGCAATAAACGTAATCCTTAAATTTCTTAAATGTTGTGATGTGCCAGAGGTAAATTCTCCATTATTGCAAACAAGTTAAATTATTCCTATGCATAAAGCGTCAAAGAAGTTGTGCAGAAGCAAATGTATTACCTCCTTTTTTGTTCTGGCTGCTTTGTTTGGTAAAGAAGTCATTTGCTTGTGTGCAACCTCCCCTTTTCCCATCCTCTTTTGCTCTAACCCAGGGATCAAGGTATCATTCAGAGCAGCTGAGATTTGTCTGTTCCTATCAATACAGAGAAAAATATTCTTTGTGCACTGCAAACGGCTTTAACACGACTACAGGTAGAAATATGGGCCAAGACAGGATAACAGCCTTGAAATGTACTTGTTATTTATGCATTTGAGGTGATGCTTTTTAATGTTGTAAATGTCCCCGATGCATTTGACAGAGTAAAAGATGGATAGAGAATAGGTAAGAAAATGACATAATTGAAGAGAGAACCTTTGAGACAATAGGTAGCAAATCAGAGTTTGTCGGGTGGCACGGTGGCACAGTGGTTAGCACTGCTGCCTCACAGCGCCAGAGACCGGGGTTCAATTCCCGCCTCGGGTGACTGACTGTGTGGAGTTTGCACATTCTCCCCATGTCTGCGTGGGTTTCCTCCGGGTGCTCCGGTTTCCTCCCACAGTCCAAAGATGTGCAGGTCAGGTGAATTGGCGATGCTAAATTGCCCGTAGTGTTAGGTAAGGGGTAGATGTAGGAGTATGGGTGGGTTGCGCTTCGGCGGGTCGGTGTGGACTGTAAATGTAGGGGTATGGGTGGGTTTCGCTTCGGCGGGTCGGTGTGGACTTGTTGGGCCGAAGGGCCTGTTTCTACACTGTAATGTAATCTAATCTAATCTAATCTATCCAACTGGCTCATGCATCTGCTTAAAAATTAGCATTTCTTTCCAAACTTGCAATGTATTCTTGTCCTGGTGTTCAGTGGTATATTTCATGTGATGCAAACTGGGGATTATTTTCTCCATTGTACATGAAGAAATTACAAATTGCTGGTTCTTCTGGAATTTAAGGAAAATCAAATACAAAGAAATTCTTGTTTCCTGTCTGCTAACCAATTTTATATCCATCTCAATAGACTGCCCCAATTAAGTGTTCTTTAATTTTACACATTATACACATCACTATTATGTGGGACTTGTCATAAACTTTCTGAAAGTACAAATAAACACATTCACTGACTCCTCCGATCAACTGTCTGAATTGCATCCTCAAATTTCTTGTAGATGGGTCAAGCATAATTTCCCCTTTGTATGGAGTGTAACTTGTATTGTTGAATTCCTATGTGGCTGGCATTAGGGGACCTCCCTCAGCACCAGCAAGTATTGAAAAGTTCCGATAAAATTCAAAGCTGATGAATCTCTCTCAATGTCCCAGTATACATTTGTAATCAGCAAAGATACCATCACTGGAAAACTTGTGTCTTCACTTTCAGAAGTGAACAGTTGATGAGAATGTAATAACTCTTATACTATATTAATGAAAAATGTTTTGCTTTTAATTATTATATCACTTATGAAATAAAGCTGGCAGCTATTTGTCACAGCTAGTAAGTCGAGATTTAAGTTTGTCAGCATAAAATAAAATCTAAGAAAATATTTTTACTCTTCAATGTACTTTATCTAATTGGCAGAGTTGCTTCATGGTTGCTTGGTTAAGATTACTGCAGCTAAATAAAAGCATGCAATAATCTTAGCCAGGCATTTACTCTTTCAAAATAAATGGCAATGTACTTGTGATAAATGGGGACAGAAGAATTTGATAAATATAGAAACATGGAAGATAGGAGCAGCAGTTGGCCATTTGACCCCGATCATGCTCCCTCATTCAGTATGATCATGGCCAGTCTTTGGGCACAATAACCAAATCCCGCCCTCTCCTATATCCCTTGATCTCTTTTGCCACAAGAGTTGCACTAGCCTCCTTGAAAATGTACTATGTTTGCCTCATCCACTTTCTCTGGGAGTGAATTTCACAGGCTCACCACTCTCTGGGTGAAGAAATTTCTCCTGCCCTGAAGATTTATTATAAAAGTTTTTCCCTACATCCTTAAACAATGACCTGTAGTTTGGGACTCCTCCATCATCAAGTCCACCCTTCCTGCATCTAACCTATCTCACCCTGCTGAATTTTACAGGTTTCTATGAGACTCCCCCTCTGTCTTTTTAACTCCTGTGAATATAATCTTAACTGACTCAATCTCTCCTCATTGTCAGTCCTGCCATTCCAGGAATGAAGTTAGTAAACCATTACCCTACTTCTCCAATAGCAAGTGTATGCTTCCTTAGCTAAGGAGACCAAAACTGCATGCAATATTCCAGGTATGGCCTCACCAAAGCACTGTATAATTGTAAGAAGACATCCTTGGTCCTGTACTCTAATTCTCTTGCTATGATGGCTAACATGCATAGAATTCCTACAGTGTGGAGAGGCCATTCAGCCCATCGAGTTTGCACTGACTCTCCAAAGAGCAACCCACCCAGACACCGAGCCCACCTATCCCCACAACCCCACATTTATCATGGCTAATCCACCTAGTCTGCACATCCCTGGACACTGCAGGACAATTTATCATGACAAGTCCACCTAACCAACACACCTTTGGACTGAGGGAAGAAACTGGAGCACTCAGTTGGAAACCAAAGCAGACATGGGGAGAATATGCAAACTCCAGTTTGTTTTCTTTACTGCCTGCTGCATCTACACACTTACGTTCAGTGACTGGTGCACAAGGACACCCAGATCTCAGTGAACATTCTCTTTTCTTCATTTGCACACTTAATGGTAAGGTCCTGGGGAGTGTTGCTGAACAAAAACACCTTGGAGTGCAGATTCATAGTTCCTTGAAAGTGGAGTCACAGGTAGACAGGATCGTGAAAAAGGCATTTAGTATGCTTTCCTTTATTCAACAGAGTACTGAGTACAGGAGTTGGGAGGTCATGCTGGGGCTATACAGGACATTGGTTAGGCCACTTTTGGAATATTGCGTGCTCCTATCAGAAGTATATTGTGAAATTTTGAAAGGGTTCTGAAAAGATTTACAAGGATATTGCCAGGGTTGGAGGATTTGAGCTACAGGGAGAAGCTGAATAGGCTGAGGCTGTTTTCCCAGAGCTTCGGAGGCTGAGGGGTGACCTTACAGAGGTTTATAAAATCATGAGGGGCATGGATAAGGTAAATACCCAAGGTCTTTTCCCTGGGGTGGGGAGGTCCAGAACTAGAAGACATATATATTTAGGCGAAAGTGAAGATTGCAGATGCTGGAGATTAGAGTCAAGAATGTGGTGCTGAAAAATCCCAGCAAGTCTGGCAGCATCCGAGGAGCAGGAAAATTGATGTTTTGGGCAAAAGCTCTTCATCAGGAATATATTTAGAGTGAAAGGGGGAAAATTTTAAGAGACCTAAGGGGCAACTTTTTCACGCAGAGAGTGGTGCCTGTAGGGAATGAGACTAGAGGAGGCTGGTACAATTACAGCATTTAAAAGACATCTGGATGCGTATATGAATAGGAAAGGTTTAGAGGGATATGGGCTAAATGCTGGCAAATGGGACTAGATTAGGTTAGGATATCTGGTTGGCATGGACGAGTTAGACCGAAGAGTCTGTTTCCTTGCTGTATATCTCTGTGACTCTAAATAATAATCTGCCTTCCTATTTTTGCTACCAAAGTAGATAATCTCACATTTATCCATGTGACACTGCATTTACCATGTATGTGCCAACCCACTTAGCCTGTCCAAATCACACTAAACATCTCTGCATCCCTCTTACAGCTCACCCTTTCACCAGGCTTTGTCATTTGCAAATTTTGAGTCAATACATTTAGTTCCCTCTTTTATTTTATTAACACTCTTTTTTTAAAAAAAAATTCATTCATGGGATGTGGGTGTTGCTGATTGGAGCAGCATTTATTGCCCATCCCTAATGGCCCAGAGGGCAGTTAAGAGTCAACCACGTTGCTGTGGGTCTGGAGTCACCTATAGGCCAGACCTGGTAAGGATGGTAGTTTCCTTCTCTAAAGTACATTAGTGAACAAGATGGCGTTTGCTTACAATCGACAATAGTTTCATGGTCATCATTAGATTCTTAATTCCAAAATGTTTGCTTTTGAATTCAAACTCCACCATCTGCCATAGCAGGATTTGAACCCAGCTCTCCAGAACATTACCTGGGTCTCTGGATTAACAGTCGAGCAACAATACTATGAGGCCATCGCCTCCCCTGAGAATAACTGGGGTCTTGGTCCCAATCCCTGTGGGACCCAACTAGTCACTGCCTGCCATTCAGGAAAAAAAAATATTTTTCCTACTCCTTGTTTTTCTGTCTGCTGACTAATTTTGTATCCATCTGAATACATGATTCCCAATCCCATGAGCTTTAATTTTATACATTAATCTCATATGTGGGAGTTTGTCAAAAGCTTTTGAAAGTTTGCTTCCCCAATCAAATTGGAGTTCAATCCTCAAAGAATTCCAGTAGATATATCAAACATAACTTCCTATGCTGACTGTGTCTGATCCTGACACTGTTTTCGAAGTGCTCTGCTGTGAAATCCTTGATAATGGATTCTGGCAACATCCTCATGACCAATGTCAGACTCACTGTCACTAATTCCCTGTTTTCTCTCCCTTCCTTTTTAAACAGTGGGGTTACATTAGCTACCTTCCAATCTGTCGAAACTGTTCCAGAGTTTGAAGATTCTTCAAAGATGACTACCAGTACTTTCACTGTTTCTAGGGCCACTTCTTTAAGTACTCTGTGATGTAGATTATCAGGCTGTGGGGATTTATCAATCTTCAGTCCCATCTTTTTCTTCTGTTTTAATACAGATATACTTCAGTTCCTTTTTGCTCATTAATCCTCGTATTCCTCCTCACTTCTGGTATGTTAATTCAGGTACTCTTTGTAAAGATAGAAGCAAAGTATGAATTTAGTTTGTCAGCTATTTCTTTATTCCCTAACATTAAACTCCTCCTTTTCTGACTGTAAGGGACTTGCATTAGTTTTTCCCTTCACGTACCTATTGAAACTTCTACAGTCAGTTTTTATGTTCCCACAAGCTTAGCTAAAGGATAAAAGTTTCAAAAAACTGTGGATGCTGGAAATGTCAATTAAGAACAAAAACCAAACAGCTTAGGTAGCAACTATAGGGAGAGAAACATATAACTTTTTACCATTAAGGACTGTTAACACATAATTCACAATGGAGCATTGACAATATGTTGAATCAGTCAGAATTCATCAATGTACAGAGTTTGTAATATGTTGGTTTGAGTTCAAAAACACTCCGATCTCAGGGGTATTTCAACAACATACATGAACATTTTCTCTGAATACTTTCCAAATACTTTGAGTTTAAGGGGATCACTGCAAATGTTAATCATTTCTATGAACCCAATCCTGATGTTGTATTTGGGTATAACATCTATACATGTATAGCATCCTTTTAATGCAACAAAATGACCCAAGAATTTGCAAATCATATAATCTCATTATGTGTATCTGTACATATTAAGACAGGTAACCAACAGCTTGTTCAAGTCACAGATAGGTTACAGGGAGAGTCTTAAAGGAGGAAAATGAGGTGGCAAGATATAGAGAGGGAATTCCGGAATCTGGGGCTGAATCAATGAAAGGCATAGCCACAAATAGTGGGCCTTTCAGGAGAACAGAATCCGATAATGATACGTATCTCTGAAGTTTGAGGCTGGAAGGGTTAAAAAAAATAGGGTGTGGTAAAGCTATGAGGAATTTGAAAACAAGGATGAGACTTTTAAAATCAAGGCATTGCTTGATCAGGAGACAGAAGGCCAGTGAAAAACAAACTACAAGTGAACAAGACTTGGTGCAATTTAACACCTGGATAGAAGAGTTTAAGCGAAGTTTATTATGAGGATAGAGTGCAGGAGACTATCTAAGAATTTGCTGGAATGGTCATAGTCATACAGCACATAAACAGACCATTTGGTCCAACTTGTCTGTACTGATCAGATAATCCAATCTGATTTGTCTCAATTGCACTTAATCTCTTTGGATTCCCCTTAATTCTATTTGCTAAGGCTATCTTATGTCCTCTTGTTGCCCTCCTGATCTCTCTCTTAAGTATACTCTTACTGCCCTATACTCCTCTCGGGATTCACTCGATCCCAGCTGTCTATTCCTGGTATATATCTCCTTTTAATTGACCAGAGCCTCAATTTCTCTGTTTATCCAGCCTTACCTAAACCTTCCAGCCTTGCACTTCACATGGACAGGAATATACTGTCTCTGTGAACGCTCGTTATCTCATTTTTAAAGGCTTTCCACTTCACAACCTTTTACTTGAAAATAGCCTCTCCCAATCAACTATTAAAAGTTCCAGGCTAATACCATCAAAATTGGCCTCACTCCAATTTAGAACTTTAACTTTTTGATCAGTTCTATCCTTTTCGTGTCTATATAAAGCTAATCTAATTTTGATCACTTGCTCCAGAATGCTCCCCCACTGACACCTCTATAACTTGCTGTACCTTATTTCACAACTGAAGGTCAAGTATTGCTTTGTCTCTAGTAGGCACATCCCTACATTGAAAGTTTTTTTTTATATACACTTAACAAATTCCTCTCCATCCAAGCCCTCCAGTCTGGAGGCTGCAAAGAAAGGCATGAATGGGGGCTTCAGCAATAAGTGAGCTGAAATGAGCAAAATCAGGTGGCAATGGATGATCTTAGTGATGATAAGAACATGTAATCTCAACCTCTGTTGTCAAATATAATGTCAGAAATGCAAATAGGCTTGCTTAACTCCAGACTTGCTAGACAGAGGGATGGGGTTGGTTGCCAGGGAATAGTGTTTGAAGTGAGGACTGAAAAGAATAGCTTCAGTTTTCTCAAATGACATTAAATTATAAATAGTTAAGTCACAAATAGTGAAGGAAATTGGAAAATGAAATTCTTATGCACAGCAATTGGTGTGGTGTAGCCTTGGGACCACAGATGGGAGTCAGAAGCAATCTAGTAGTTGGCTTCCATGGTCCTACCTTGATCAGGTACTGGGTCCGTTTGAATGTTGAACACCCCCGGTAGGCCATTGTGGGACCACACAAGGTTTGCTGGGCAGCCACTAGATAGTGAGCCCTTTAACTTATTGAATACCAGTGGTAATAGGATGAGGCCCTTTAGTGGCTGCACAAGGGTCTCAATCGGCTGCTGGACTTTCGCCTTTCCCACTCTGAGTTTGAGGACTTGAACGGGCTAAGTGAATTGCCCAGGACCCAGCAGATGGAATGTGCTGTAATTAATTGCATCATTTCACTAGAAGATACAGAAACCCCGAATGTTTCTTAAATGGTGAGAGAGATTAGTATGTGGTTAGATCAAAGGTCTGTGACTCACTGAAACCTTAGCGTGCAAATGCAGCAAATAATTAGAAAGGCAAATGATATGTTGGCATGTATTTCAAGGGGACTTGTGCACAGAAGTAAAAATATTTGGCTGCGGTTTTCTAGAGCTTGGTGAAACCTCATTTGGAGCGCTGTGTACAGTTTTGGTCTCTTTATCTAAGGAAGATCCATAGAGGGAGTGGACTGAAGGATCACCAGATGAATCTCTAGGATTATGGAATTGTTTTGAGGAAAGATTGAAGAAACTGAATTTGGTGTTGTTTAGCGTTTTGAAGAATGAAAGATGATCTCATTGAAAGTTACAAAATTGAGTGCGTGACAAGGTGGATAAAAGGTAGATGTTTTACCATGGCTGGGGGGTCTCAAAACAGGGAACATAATTTCAAAATAAGAGAGCATTTAAAATTGAGATGAGAAGGAATTTTTTTCACTCTGTGTGATGAAGCTTTGGAATTCTCTACCTGAGAGGGCTGTGGAAGCTCAGTCATGGAACATGTTAAACATAGGAATTGATAGGTTTCCAGAGACTAATGACCTCAAAGGCTGTGGAGATAATATGGGAAAATCGCATTGAAGAAATGAGCAGTCATGATTGAGAATGACAGGGTAGGCTGAATGGCCTACTTCTGTTCCTATGTTGATCCATGGATAACGACCTCATCCATTCAGATTGCTTCTGTCTTCTATCTAGACTGCCCTCTGGGTAGAAGTGGAAAGCATTAAATTATACTGGATCTCAATGATCCATTAGGTCTCCAGATCAGTGTTTGAAGAACTGAATAATGCAAACAGTATCACCAGTATTTGTATTGGCACACAGATTTTGATCAAACAGTTCTTTGCTCACAGGTCGGGTGAATTTAGGCAACTATGCAGGGTGTGAAACAGCTGTTTAAATATTGCGACTATTTCAACACTGGTTTTGATAATGTTTACTTCTACAAATATTCTGTTTTAAAAGGAAAATATAGCAATTGTATCAACATGTAAGCCAATGAACAATATTTATTTCATTAATAAGAAGGATCTGTTTTGTTCCATTTAAACTTCTATTGGCTGCTATTCTCTGAGGAAGCAAACTTCACACTGACATTCCTATGTCTGCTTGTTCCTTTGTCTCCTTTAGCATTGGGATTAAATCCTATTGGAATAATAAAAAATAAAATAAAAATATACCACAAATGAGGTGAGAACAAGCAAAAAGGAGAGTCTGATTTATAGATCTTCAAAAACTTTTCCTTACCCAAGACAAAAGGATTATAAGTCCACATAATTGTGTTCACTGCTGGAAAACAGTATTTCCGATAACTGCATTTTCTAGTACCTTTCAGTGGACTAACTTTCTTCTCCAAAACCCTCTTCTCTGTCAGTGGTGACTCATTGATATCTAAGTGCTATGCTAAGTTGGGTACAAGTCTTTCACATGTTCAATCAGTGTTGTTGAATTGTGATTAAGCCGATCTTTTAATCTTGACCAAGTGCTTCCTCCAGTATCGGCCTGTTGCTCGTGTTCTGTTAATCATTCCAGTGGTGGTTAAGACACACTAGCCTTTCTTTGTGGAAAATATGTTCAAAGAACGTCTTCTTCCTGTACTACAACTATTATGAGGCTACTAGTTCTCTTCTGCTTTAATGTTGTTTTTCCACCCTGATCCAGTACTATTTCAGTTCTTTCTCCATCCTTCTTAACCACATTTTGACAAAGTTGATTTTCTTTACTGTCTCCTTCCCAACTCTCATTCAATACTGATCAGCAATAATATTTTAGTACATTGTTAATGTACTTCCATCTATATGTTAGTGTTTGCTATGTACATTGTTAATGCACTTCCATCTGTATGTTAGTGTTTGCTATGTCTCCATTTCAACAGGAGAAACTTTATGAATAAAGGACTCTCAACCATCAGTTGGAGAAACTGTGGCTGTCTTCTCTCTCTCGGAGTCTAACACAATTGTCAGGTAGTTACACACTTATCTGGACAGCTGTGGTCTTTCCAATTGATCACTTTTGCAAAAGGATGAAAATCCAAACTCCAAGAGCTGCCAGTTAATCAGAAGCTAGCAGTGCTGTTGAGCATATTAGTCACTCCTGGTATGGCCCTCAAACCTGGAGGAATTAGTTGTGGATTCTTAGAAATAAGGTTTAATAAACTTGAGTCCCATGCCTGCTGCTGGTATTTAAACAGCACTGATGCCATGAGACTCTTAAGTAGCTACCAAACTTGGAAGTGGGGAGGGTGGGAACAGACTCCGGTCTTAAATTCTGTGAACAACTTTTTTTTAATCAAGTTGAGCATTCAATTAAGTACTGTTTCATGGTTGTGTTGATTGCTTCATTAAAATTTTCATGTATTTATTAAATAGGTCTTTGTATACTTGCATCCTCCTGCTCCAAGCCTATATAGAATCATAAATCATTATGGCACAGAAGAAAACCATTTGATCTATCATATCTGTGCTAGCCCTTCTTAGGAGCACTCCATGTTTTGCTATTCACCTCATCCCTGAACATATTCTCCCTTTTCAAATATTTTGAAAATGTAAAAGTGTTTAAAGCACAGAAGGTGGCCACTCTGCCCATCATGTCCACACCTAATTGAACGACAGAGCCTATTCCCATTTTCTTTGTGTGCACCCTTGGAGATTACGAGCTTTTAAGTGCCTACCCAGACACCTTTGAACTGAGTTTAAGGTTTCTGCCTCTATTACCTTTCAGATGGTGAGTTTCAGATCCCAATCACCCTCTGAGTGAAAGTAGGTACGGTGATCGAATCTGCAGAATGATATTTCAGGTTGAATGAGTGGGTAAAAACATGGCAGGTGGAAGATAATATGGGAAAATGTGAGGTTTTGCCCTTTGGCAGGAAGAATAGAGGAGATGAAAATTATTTTAATGGAAAAAAACTACAGGACAGAGGGATTTGGGTGTCCTTGTGCAAAAAATTACAAAGCGCTGGCCTACCAGTTCACTGGGAAACAGAAGACCAATGGACTTGTTGCCTTCATTTCAAAGGGAATGGAGCATAAAATAAGGAGGTCTTTCTATAACTATACAGGGCATTCTTTACACTATGAATAGCTTGGTCCCCTTATCTAAAGAAAATATACTGTTATTGAAGGCACCTTAGAGAAGGTTCACTGGGTTTGGAGGGATTTTGTTAAAAGGAGAGGTTGAGTAGGTTGGTCATGTACTCATTGGAGACCTTATTGAGACACAATAGGATTCTGGGAAGACTTGACAACTTAGATGATATTTGGTTGTTTCCCATGGTGAGAGAGTGTAGGACTGGAAAGCGTAGAATTTCTTGAGGGTTGGAAATCTGTGGAATTCTTTATTATCGAGGGCTGGAGAGGTTAGGTCAGCAAGGGAATCGACGATTACGGTGGTGGTGGTGGGAGTGGGGGGAGAGTGGTGGTGGTGAAGCAGCAAGGTTGAATTGAAGATTATCAGATCAGTCATGATCTCATTGAACAGCAAAGCAGATGCAATGAGCTACTTCTGTTCCCATATCTTCTAGTCTAACCTCTCCTCATCTCATGTATAATTTTTCTACCAATTACTTCAATCTATTCCCCCTAGTCACTTTCTCCTCTGTTAAGGGAAATAAAAATCCTTGTCATCCATCCTATCCATCATGGCCATTGCAATTTGTACACCCTCAATTATATCTCCCCTCAGGGTCCTCTGTTCCAAGGTAAACAACCTTGACCTATCTAATCTTTCATTATTGCTGCAATTTTCAGTTATGGTGACATAATTCCACCTCCATCATGTACACATTAATGCAATTGCATCCTGACTGTGATGAGTTGACTGGAATTGAACACAGTATTCAAATTGTGACCTAGCTAGTGCTTTATATAGAATTACCTCTTTGCATTTACAAACCACCACTACCGCATCACCCCTTTCTTTACTTCCTTTTACTTCCTAGGACTTAACTGACGTCCCCAGGCAAGACCAGTGATACGAAATGCAGTCCTCCTGAAGGGCAGAGTGCCTGTGAAGATGGGGGTAGCCTCTAACCATTTACCCAGAATTATGAAGTGAAGCCCATGACCAATTTTGGGTTAGCCTTGTGCTAGCTGCTTTGCATCGTTTGGCCTAGCTGCATTAAAGCACGAAGTTCTAACTCAAGTTTGAAACAGAAATGAATATTTTCTTAGTTCATGTTGAGATACTTGTGACCTTTCCTCAGTAATGTCAGTTAATACAGGAATGTCAGCTTTTTTTAAAAAAAAAAGACCTGTCACGGATTGTACGTGGCTGCTGGCTAGGCCAGCATTCATTGATCATCAGCTATGTGACCTGTTCATGCACAAGTAATACTCAAATTTTGAGTACCTGTGGAATTGTACTGTGCTTATATTCTCACATCCGTTCACCTTCTGTAAGATTAAATAAACATTATTCTGTGTGAAATGCCTGCTGGTTTAGAAAGGCAGATGTGCTGCCAGTGGCAATCTCCAGATGGCTTATGTGGCACTTCCTCAGACTATTTTTAACTATATGAAAGTGGGATTTGCGTCTACGTTGATATTTTACAACAAATGTCAGTCTAGTGCCATTATAATCTAATCAAATCAAAGCATTGATGTGAGACAAAACTAATTTTGTAGACTCTTGCATTTAAAGCTAATGAACAGCATTTTAATTAATTCCGATCTCTGTCTCTATATCCCTCTGGTGTCTGCGGAAAGAAGGACATAATCTGATGTGCACAAAAGAGAAATACTGGTCAGGGTTGAAATTGTGTGTTTCTTTTAACTCAGTGCCATCTCTCAGAATTTTAAGTTTTATTTTATTAATTAGTTACATTAAAGTTTGCAGCCTAGAATTTGTTGACAAAATAGCAGCATGTACTGAAATCAGCCAGTAACTTGTCGTGAGAAAGAAAAACTCCATGAATTGGGAATCATCACGTGATCAGTTTCCACTGACTGCTGTTAGTTCTGCAAAAACTGCATTGTGTCCTGAAGCTCTGGTTTTAATGGGGTTTTCATATTAATTGCCCTTTAAACTCATTCTATAAAGTTAAGCCCAGTGGTTCACAATGTAGGCATCTTTTTAATTATTTGACTATTGTTAATGACTAACTTCCCTGTTGCAAAAATAAAAAGTTAAAGGTCCGGTGTCATCTTCTTTAATTTAAGAAATGGAGATTTTAAAAATATTATGTGAACTCACCCTCAAAGCATTATTTCACCATGAGATTCCCATGTCCCTTGTTTGATATCTCCTTTTACATCAGGATTAAATTTTCTGGTGGTAGAGAAATAAAATGAATGGCCTAAAAATGAACCATTAATCACATGATAACCAAAAACAAAGGGGATTGAATCTGATAAATGTTTGGCTAAACGTGTGTTGCATCAATTGTTTTTGGAGAAATTTTCACTATGAAGCCCAGTGAGATTTCGCAATACATCTTACCAGATGTGCCTCATTAACTACCAAACCCATCCTTCTGACATCCCTTGCATCCAATTCTATCCTCCATTTGTGAGGTACTTTTCCCAGAACAACTTGCCACTCCGATATCTGCTGAAAGACTGGCATTGCTTGCAACTGCGCCATCATTTGAGGGGTTGCTGTGCACTGGGTCACGCATTAACAAGCTGGCATTGCTCCTCACTGGCAGTGTATTAACACAGTAGCCACAAAGCCATATGTCCATGGTACATACCTGGCATGGCTGGCACTCCCTAGCACATTACAAACCTTTGGTCTCATCCTGGTCACTACTTAACCACCAGACTAAAAATTTGTTTTTAACTGATCCTTGGATACATCCATCTGAATATGCTCTGGAAGTCCCCAGTATTCTGTCTCCATTGCCCATTGGTCACTCACATCCTGTTGTGAGCAAGCAGTTAGACAACTCCAAATATAAGCTTTTATTGACAGCCAACAAAAGGGATGTCAAAGAAAACTAATATACCTGCAGTTTGCACCCACAATACAAACAAAATACTGGCACCTTTACCCTGACAGTCTATGGTGGCCTTCTGCTTTATTCTACAATCATTAAATATTCTTGCTGAACCATTGTTGGTTCTATTGTTTATCACATTCCTCGATGCTCTGTTGTCCTTGCGGCACTGTTATTAACTTACAATATAAGGAATGCTTTAGGGCAAAAGTGTTTAAGCTGAAGGAAACTGCAACAAGCACAACTAACAAGATACAGTGAGATGGCCATTGCAACAAATACCATGATATGGTACCATCTGCAGCCAAACTGCGTTTGTGTCTATGAATAAAGTATACTTTGAAATAATAAAAAAAGCAGATTCTAGGATATAGTCTTTCACTTGGTCATGTTGTGTGTTTTTTTTCCCCTCATGATACTGCTGTGTACATGCTGCACCTGGATGAGAATGGAATTGAATAGGTTAGATGGGCTTCAGATTGATTCCACAGGTCTGTGCAATGTCAAGGGCTGAAGGGCCTGTACTGCGCTGAAATGTTTTATGCTCAATGTTCATTGTCACTATACAGATGACTATGCAATCTTGCACATTTTGGTACAGGTTTTTAGTATATTGACCACACTATAAAATAACCTCCAGTACCATGTAACCTCTGCCAGAGATGGTAGGTTGGAAGACTTGCATGAGTTTTATGAGTTTGTTCAGCAATTACACATTAATTAAATTTACCAATTTCTGTAATTGTGCTCCAACAAATTCCTCTTAAGGTCACATTTTAAATTCCAGCCTTCATTTATTGTTTAAATATTCAGTCACGTTGTGCAAGTTTGCGTGAATTGAGGTTGAACCTATTCTGTAACTCCAGCAGGAGAAAAGTCATTTCAACACAAGCAAATTAAAGTGGAGTTAAAACAAAGGATTGTTTAAAATGTAAACAAGTAGAACTATCAATTTCATTCTCCAGTATCTTTCTAGCTGAGCACAGATTTTTGCTGAGATAGATGTCTGTTTAAATCTACTATAAAGACTATTATATTGTGTAGTTACTGTTTGACTTCAGTTCCTCAGCGCCACGTGCATCTGTGCATGTCCAAAGAACATGCATCCTGCTGCTCCGTCTGGTCCTGCTAGTATTTCTGACTTTCATGCTGTCTGTTGAATAACAGCAAGAATCTATTACATATTCATGACAACCAGTTACAGTTTTCTTCCATGTGGTGCTGTGGCACGAGACGATTGTACAGTTACAGATGAGCATATTGGAAGCAGCTCCACACTGATCTGTAAGTTCTACAAGTTTCATTTTTATGCTAGCTGAGGCTTTTGTTTCAATCGTTTTATCATCTGAATTACAAATATGGTGCATCCCTGACTATTTTAAAACAAAAGTGAAATGCAAACAATCAATAGTCACTACTTTGATTCATCTCCATGAATGCACCCTGGGAACTTTAAGAAAATGAAATATTGAACAAGAAAATACTAGCATTTATGTTACTAGCATTTGATCCCATTCAAAACAGAATAGCGTCTTCAGAAACTGTCTTATATTCAGTGTTTATACATCATCTATCCAGGCTGCCTTTCTCACCATCACTATCGCCAACTGAAGTAGCTCTGCCATGATCTATTAATAGCCACCATCTTTGATTTTGTTCAACTATCTTATCTTTACATATGGTTTTGAAAATATACTTTCTTAGAGTGTTCTTGTATTCCAACTTTACAGTCACTTCCAAGGGTAATTTTTTTTTAAATCATAAGCATAGCTACAAACTTGAAGAGGCAATAATTTAGGATGAAGCATGTCAGTCAAATTGGCCTATCACACTACTCAGCACTGTGTATATGTCTCCAACCCTTATAATATTTGATTAATCTGATTAATTTGATTAATCTTTGCAATATTGACAAAAACACTATTGTAGACTTGAGGAATATTGGTTTATCACAGCTTGCAACCCTGCCCACTGTTTTAAACTGACGATGACCTGAAATGAAAATCTGAAGGATGATTATAAACCTGGCCCTTTGTGAGGCTAGAAGATTGGCCTAACCTGTAACAGAGGAAGAATCACCAGGAAAGTTCATCTCCATTGAAGACATGCCTGGATGTAAAATTACCAGGCTGGGGAAGGAAAGGAATGGGAGCAAACCCTTGGGCAATAAGAATCAATTTGGGCTGGGTGTAGGGAAACCAAATGCCTACTTAAGGAACAGTGAAATGGGTTGTACTAAAAGCAAAAGAGAATGTTTGTTTTATATGGTCTTTCAAAGTGTAAATAGCCTGCAACGACAGAATAGAGTCCATGAAACTTTGTTTGTTACAGGGAAGGTTTTAAAATATGAAAGTTTGTTGTGGCATCTTTTCAGCTATTTATTGAAAGTTTAAATTTCTTTTTTTCCCCCTAAGTAGTCATTCACTCTGGGATTGTAAAAAAAAAAATGCTGGGATCTGCTTTCAGTTGATTACAACTCAATTTCAGCAACACAGACTGAACTGAAAAATTCCATATCCTTGGTGCATCCTTTAAACTAGAAAGACATTTGCTTAATTTCCACAGCTTCCCTTCTATCTTGCTTGTCTCTTTAGAAGCCTGTCACATGGACAAGTATGATTTTTATATCAATCTATACTGGTAGTCCCTCAATTGTAGCCAACAGAGATATGAAATTTTGAGGAATATCAGTCAACCTCCTTTATCCCACTTTGCAACTTTGTCCACTGTTTTAAGTGATGATGACTTGAAATATTAGTCTTCTTTCAGATTTTCAATGTGACCCTTTATAAAACTGTTTCTTTCTAATGTAATAAAAGCCGCAAGGGGAGGCAGTAGCATAATGGTAATGTCCCTGACTCAGTAATTGAGATTGCCAGTATAATATCCTGGCAACTTAGGTTTGAACTGTACCTGGCACCTGGTGGAGCTTAACTAAACAATGCAATCATTGTCAATTGTCAGGAAAAAAAACACATCTGGTTCACTAATGTCCTTTTGGGAAAGAAAACTGCCGTCATTACTTGGACGGGCTTACGTATGACTCCAGGTCCACAACATTGTGGTTTACTCTTAACTGTCCTCTGGGCAATTAAGGAAGTGCATTAAATGCCTTCATAGACAGTGATGCCCATATCCCATGAAAAACTAAAAGGAAAAGTTGGAACTATCTGTGATGGCTATACAGCAATATATTCATTTGAAATCCTGATCTCTAAGTATCTCTTCAAAACCCAGAGCCGTGAGTCTTTTCTGCCCGTCTGGGAGGGCTGTTTTCCATTCCTATCTGTGTGTTGAGGTTGGCTGTTCCAATCCAGCATTTCAAAGTAGACCTCAGATCACCAAATTCCTTCCAGTGATCCAAATCTTTGTTTTACCTCTTCCAAAATGATCAAATTTGTTGGTAGCCGCCTAATCACAAGATCTTCTTCTAGTAATGTTCCTGGTTTGTTCTATAGTCATTCTAACAAGTTGATTTAGAAAATATTTAAACCCATTTTATGGGACAATATCTCTCAGCCTATTGCCATCCTTTGTAATGTTTTCCATTCTCTATGATTATCAAACATATGAGCATGTGAGGTAACAGCTTCTCATCACTTTCTGTTAACTAAGCAGATTCTGAAGTTTGTAATTAGTGCCAATGAACAGACAAATGGACCTTAATAATTTGACTATCATGTTGGAAAATCATTGTCTTCCCATCACACCCTATCATTTTACACAGACCTTTCCACTCTTTATGACCGTTTTCTTAAATATGGTGTACAAATCCCCAGGATTAAAGTTGATTTCAGACAATCTAGCATGATGCCATAAATCTTTCCAAATTGATATCAGTCTTGGTGAATTGCCTTCTTTCTTCCTAAATGTAAGGCATTTGGTGGCACGGTGGCACAGTGGTTAGCACTGCTGCCTCACAGCGCCAGAGACCCGGGTTCAATTCATGCCTCTGGCGACTGACTGTGTGGAGTTTGCACATTCTCCCCGTGTCTGCGTGGGTTTCCTCCCACTGTCCAAAGATGTGCAGGTCAGGTGAATTGGCCATGCTAAATTGCCCCATAGTATTAGGTAAGGGGTAAATGTAGGGGTATGGGTGGGTTGCGCTTCGGCGGGTCGGTGTGGACTTGTTGGGCCGAAGGGCCTGTTTCCACACTGTAATGTAATCTAATCTAATCATTTATGTGTAGAAAAAAAATGAACAAATTGTAGTCCCTTCATGGGCCATGAGAGTGTCACACAGCAACTGCTTATTTTAAGCCTCACTTCATAGACAATTTGAGATGGAATATAGCTCACAACCATTTGAAGATAATTATTTATATATATTACTGATACCAGTGCAGTCATCACCTTACAGCTTGGATGGTTGTTGTGATCTTCTGGAACATATCATTGTTTCTCATGTGATTTCTTCCTCAGAATCCATTGTTGAAACAATTTCATACTGTATTTTTCATGACCACAATATTCACAGTTCCGCATGTCTCTACAGGCCCACAATTGCATCTCCTCCATTTCTTGCACCTTTTCCCCAAACCCCATCCAACCCTCCAACTCTGGTTGTCATCTTGACCTGACCTACCTGTTCATCTTCCTTCCGATTTATCTGCTCCACACTTGCCACTGACCTATCAGCATCACCTCCTATCTTTGCTCACTATCGCAATCCAAATTACCTTCCCCCAGCACTCCCTCGCTATTTATTTTTCAGCCCCCTTCCCCTTCCCCAGTCCTGATGAAGGGTCAAGCCCTAAACATGAACTCTGCTGCTGCTCCTCAGATGTTGCCTGACCTGCTGTGCTTTTTCCAGCATCAGACTTTATCAACTCAGACTTCTCCAGCATCTGCAGTTCTCACTATCTCCAATGAGCAAATTCTCCCTGTTGTCGTGGACTGCAGCAGTTCAAGGCGACAATTCATCACATCTTCTCATGAGTAATTATGGATGGACAGAGAGTGCTGGCTTAGCCAATAATGCTCACATCCTGTAAGTGTTTTTTTTTATTTGTTCACGGGATGAGAGCATCACTGGCTACCCCAACATTTATTGCTCAGTCTTAATTACCCAGAAGGCAGTTAAGAGTAAACCACATTGCTATGAGTCTGGATTCACATTGCTTTTAAATGTCAGGACAGATGTTCCTGGGGTAATCCCTATCCATTTTCTGTGACTCGATCCACAATCATTATTTTGTTCTTAACATGACTAAATATGGTCACCATGTTTATAAAATTAAAGTGTTTGTCATTGTCCTTTCAGTTCATTGTCACTAATTTGATGTCTGATGCCAGTAGGAGATTTACAATAGGTTGTGGCAGCATCTTCCAGTGCATTTTGCATATATCCTTGATGGACCTTGTGAATTCATCAGCCATTCCTGCTTCCTTTTGTTAGATTTTTAATCTGCAACAAGAAAGATGAGCAACTTCCCTGTGTACGCCAACATATTTTGATTTATTTCTCAAATTGTAACCACCTGATGCCATCAACACTTCTTTAACATTGATTAGAAATGTCAGGGTTTGTTAAAGGGGTGCAATGATGACTGTTGGGTAAATTGCAGATCTGCAAACTTTCCAAAAGCAATTGCTTTCATGTTTCATGTCCAGTTTAATTTGTACCATTTATTTTGGAAGGTTTGCTCAACAACAAGGGCATTTTGGATATTAAATCTGTAGTTAATAAAATGTCTTACACAAGCTTTTTCACATGGAATAATCCAGCCTTCAATGTGTTATCCTCATCTTTGAAATAAATGGAACTTCCACACACTTCTTGACCTTCTGTCCTTTCTACTAAGTGAATCTAAATAATATTTTAATCTGTCTGTTCTATACATTGTCAAGGTCACCACTATTTAGCATCACACAACTAAATTTTTCAGCGACTAATAGGTTCAAAACAAAGCTTTTGAGATGTGTAAAAATCCCCCAGACTGATGAGGACCATTGTTTTCAACTTGTATCTTGGTATCCTGCATTGTTTCAAAAATCTTATTCTGTTTTGCAGTTCACAGCATAATGAGGTTTTGAGGTATTCTGAAGTACCTGTTGACTACTCCACAGCATTCTCGGGTTCTTCCATTTATTATTATAACTCCAATCTGGCTGTCTCCATAGGTCAGTTTGGGGGCAGTGTTAGGGCTGGAGTGGTGTGGTTTCTTTGGTTGTAATGGTGCATTATACCATGCTTCATCTATAATTTGAAAACTTTATACTTATGCAACTGTGTCCAGGACCTCACCAATTCTCTTCACTCTACAACTGAAGGATTATTGAAATTGAATTCTATAGGCATTGATTATTACTCCAGATTTTTATCTGTGCATTTGTTACCTCTGGAATTGGCTATTCTGCTGCTGTTCTGTGGATTGGTAGTTTGTCATTTCCTTTCTGAGTTGCAGAGATGAGAACAATTTTTTTTTGTTTTTTTTAAAACTTTGTGGACATTAAAAGCTAGCGAACTCCAGCCCCAGGTAACCTATGCTGCTTTCCTCCAAGCTGAGCTGAAGTCAATTGAAATTCACTGTCACTGTTAAACTCTTGGAGTCGTCAGCTTTGGCCTTCATTATTCTGTTACTTGTATATTTAATTGCAGCAAGGTTTAATGCATTATCTACAATAACCAATTCTATTGGAATTTAACACCAATGTAAATCTGGTATATGTAGCTTACGAGCAGTAGTTCTGGCACATACAATTGAATCAAATCATCTGAAATTAGAATTTGGAATGCTTTATATTCATGGAAAATATTTGCATGACTTAGCTTTAAGCCTTTGAAAATGTGTATGAATTGATGTATCTTTATTTTAAATACAGTTCATTTTTTTCTACAAAGAAATGACCCATGTGTTGAAGAATACTTAAAATGGAGATCAGGATGATTTTTCTTCAATGAAGTCTTAAAACAATTTGACTGGATTTATTTCTAGAACAGTATGATAAATTTGGCATGTTCCCCAAACACCAAGGGATATTTAGTGGCAACCTTGTTTGGTTTACACATGCTCTGTAGCATTATTGTACTCAAAAATGTATTAGAGTTAAGAGGGTTTTTAATAAAACTCCATCCCGAGTGAACAGTAAAATGTAACGGGATTGACATTTCTGCAAGCTTGAAATCCTTTTCTAAGTTGGATTTAATTACGTTTTTATCTCCTTCCCCTAAGGGGAGAGCTGCTCCTGTCAGTCACCAAATCAAAGAAGCTTTATAAATATGCTGAATTTTTTTCGAAGAACTTGCCCTCATTCCTTGAATTTAACGTAAAGTCCTAATCCTTTCAGAGTTGGTGTTGAACCTATAGAGTGGGACAGAACCTGAGGAAGTGTGTGAGAGAAGTTAGAGCAGATAGATAGAGGTGTGGTCAGAGAGGTAGATTTTAAGAGGTCTTTCGAGGACAGAAGTAACAAAGTATTATAAATCATTCTAACTTGTGGGGGTTATGATTGTGGACTGCTCTGAGGCATAGTGCAATGGAAAGGGAGCCAGGGGATTATGTACAGAGTAGACCAGTACAAATGACTGAACAGCCTGATTGGGTTTCAGAAACAACTCCGATTGAGAAGATCTTCACAAACTTTAGTTAAAAATTTTGCAACTCTTATTGTGTTGTTTCATAGTAAGTGATACTTATGAACTTTAGAGATGGTTCAAATATAAGCAACTTACAAATCTCAAGCATAAACAATTGTTTCCCTTTTGATATATGATTCTGAAAGCGTTAGCCTGCACATGCTTTCATGTGTGCTTGTCACATCTATTGACAGGCAAACCAGGGGTGAACACTTTGATAGAATGAGCTTGGTGACAATAATGCAGCTGGTTTATTTTGAAAAACTGAACAGCAATTTTAAAGCTTCTACAATCCATTTGTATAATAGAAAACACCAGAAATATATTAAGCCAATCACCAGAGTGCCTGGAGAATCACTGAAAGGAACTCCTTTTGATTCACCTTTCAAAGGGTAGCCTACTGTACCTTTAACTCCCACTGAGGACAAATCTCCCATCTCTCATTTTCCACGAATCAGACTGATCCTCACTGCGGCTTCTCTCTCCTTTTTGTTCATTTTGATCCCAGAATCAATAATTTCAGCATCTTACTCAGGCAACTAACCCTGCTGTGCTCAAATGAATTGATCTATCACAGCCAGAATATAGTGATAACTGAGGACGTTTGTATTGAAGTGGTAATGATCTGACCTCTGGCCCAGAAAGTCTGGCTTCAAATCCTACATGCTGCAGAGGTGTGTCATAATGCATCTGAACAGGTTGGTTAAAAATATCTACAATGTCACTGAAATGCCCAAACTAATTTCCAGGGTCAATTTTAACGCAGCTACAGGAACATGGCTTAGTGAGCTGTAGGTATGTATGGCTGCAGCAGTGGATGTTGCCTGAGCAATTTTAGAAGCCAGGCCTTATTCCCATACTTTAAACTGGACTCCTTCCAATACCAGAGAAGTCAAATCTCTAGGAAAGGGTTTGGCAAGGAAAATAAATAAATAATATAAATAAAACATTCCTAGCAAGTTTTGAGAAGATTTGTAGCTCAGGTTGAGGTTTTGGATGTAGGTTTGCTTGCTGAGCTGTAAGGTTCATTTCCAGAGTGTTTGGTAACCCTACTAGGTAATGTCTTCAGTGGGCCTCTGGGCGAAGCACTGCTGATAATTTCTGCTTTCTATTTATATGTTTGGGTTTCTTTGGGTTGGTGATGTAATTTCCTGTGGTGATGTCATTTCCAAAGCTGCATCAGAACATTATGTCAACGAGCCAACACACTGCAGCAGAGGAACTACACAGAGCAGAGGAAAGTCACCCATACCGTGTATTCAAAAAGAATAGGTACCCAATGAACACAGTTTGCCAATTTCTCAGCAACAAACCCAAACAAGCAGACAAAACACATCCAGAAACCCTAGCCACTCTTCCCTACATCAAAGTCATCTTGGAAATGATTGCCAGACTACTCAGACCCCTTGGCATCATGGTCGCCCACAAACCCACCAACACACTAAAATAGCAGCTAATGAACTTGAAAGACCCTACCCAGACAACAAGTAAAACTAATGTCATTTACAAAATACCTTGCAAGAACTGTAATAAGCACTATATTGGACAAACAAGCAGAAAACACTAGGGGAGGCAATGGCCTACTGGTACTATCACTAGACTATTAGTACAGAAAATCTGATACCCGGGGACCGGGTTCAAATCCTGCTACAATAGGTGGTGAATTTGAATCAATTTTGGGGGCGGCATGCTGCCTCACAGCACCAGGGTCCCAGGTTCAATTCCAGCCTTGGGCGACTGTCTGTGTGGAGTTTGCACAGTCTCCCAGTGTCTGTGTGGGTTTCCTCCAGGTGCTCTGGTTTCCTCCCACAGTCCAAAGATGTGTAGGTCAGGTGAATTGGCCATGCTAAATTGCCCATAGTGTTAGCTGCATTAGCCAGAGGGAAATGGGTCTGGGTGGGTTGCTCTTCGGAGGGTTGGTATGGACTTGTTGGGCCGAAGGGCCTGTTTCCACCCTGTAGGGAATCTAATCTAATCTAATCAAACTAGCCACCAGTATGCATGAACATCAACTAGCCACAAAAAGACATGACCCACTCTCACTAGTATCCTTCCATACGGATGAGGAAGGACACCACTTCGACTGGGACAACACATCTATCCTAGGACAAGCCAAGTAGAGACGCGCACGAGAATTCCCAGCAACATGGCATTCCAACCAGAACTCTATCAACAAACACATAGAGTTAGACCCTATCTACCACCCCTGAGAAAAAGAACAGGAAATGACATCGCCAACCCAAAGAAACCCAACCATATAAATAGAAAGCAGGAATTATCAGCAGTGCTTCGCCCAGCCCACTGAAGATGTTACCTAGTAGGGTGACAAAACGTCTGGAAATGAACCTTAAAGCTCAACGAGCAAACCTACTGCCAGAGTAAAGCATTCCCTTTGTACTAATTGTTTTTGTTAGCTTTGACACTAGACAAAGCACATGAATTGATGTTGCATTAAAAATGAAAGTTAAAAGTAAAATTAATTTACTTGCTTTTTGTCATAAGTTAGACCGTTCTTTAGGTACTTTCACTATGTACATTAGGAACCCAAACATCAACCCTTATGAGATTCCACTTGACATCTCAATCTCCCAAGGCAGGGGGCTTTGTAAAAATGGGTAATGGCAAGTTCCTAGAGAGATTTGAAACCTAAGATGAGAGTTTGAAGATTCAGATGATGTTTAACTGAGAATCTATTTCAATAAGAAAGAACAGGAGAGCTAGGTAGGTGTAGCTTGCTGCAAGTTAAAGTAGGGACGTTAGAGTATTGGGTGACCTCAATTTCACGAGGGTAGAATGTAGAAGGCCGGTCAGTAATACTTTGAAATCGAGAGGGCTAACAGAAATGTGGACTGGGTTACAGCAGAGCAGATGCGCTGAGGAGTGTTGGAATTGGATGCTTTTAGACAGTTGGAAATATGCAGCTTGTCTCCAGGTTAGATAATACATTGGGATAGGACTATTCTGGCCTCTGATATTTGCCAGGCAGAGGGTTAGAATCAAAGACTAGACAATAGAGTTTGCACCAGAGATCGAAGTCCATGATTATAGTCTTCCCAATGTTTCATTAATGGAGATACCTGCTTATCCACTACTGGAAGCATTCTGTTCGTTTAGATACACAGAATTTTATTTACTCAGATATTCACATCCATATCTGAAATACCATCTTAGTGGAAGCAATTACAGATTATCAGTAATAGAAGAACAAGTAATTCTTGGACAGAGTACCTTTTGTAAATAAGCCCAACAGGGCTTGGTTGGGTAGTTATTCAAAGCCATATGGATAAAGTAAATTCGTCTCTTGTGCAACCATAGGGAATTGGGACTATAATGTGCTAATTACAAGTTGCATGACATTTTTCAAAGCACAATAACGGTGTCGTCATTGCCTAAGTGTTAAAGATTGTGAAGGTCCTATAACTTCGATGAATACTCTGATGTTTCAGTTTCCTATTTGTCTGTTCTCATGTTACATCCCAAATTTCTGTGGGATTTTCCATTAATTGTAAGGCCTTTGTGTGAACATTTCACAATCTGATAGTCCAAATAACCTGACCCGTAAGAATTGACTGTAACACCTGTAATATTACAATTACAGCAATTAGTTTAACATCACAAAAACTTATCAGTCATCCCACTGTGGGACAGGAGAGGGTCTCCATGAGTGAGGAAATTATTGGCAGTGCCCCTCCGCTCCCTTTTCTTATTGGCCATAAAACTTTACCAGGAAGGTATATGGGTCCGCAGTGCTGCCAAAACTAAGTTCCATCACCTTCCATTGCCCACAAAAGTTGAAGGATTGTGTTTTCCTTTTGGGGAAAAAATTCTTCCCCAACTGATGAGGCTTCAGTCATTAATCGTAGCTCTCAGCATGGAGCTGCTGGGTGAGGTCTCCTCATGCCATTTGGAGGTTACTATCTCATCTGGTTATGCATTACCAGCATCCAAATATATACCAGGCGGAACTAAAGCTGAGCAACAGGGAACTTTCAACAGGCAACCTTTCATTGGGGTGTTTGAGGTAGAATGAGAGAGTTCACCACCTCCACCCTTTCACCCCCACCACAAAAAGAACATATGTAGGTTGGGAGCTGGGTCAGGGTCTTGATGCATTGCTAAGCCTTCCATTTGCCAGCTGCATGACGAGACGGTAGTATAAACCCGCATTTATTTTTGTAAGCTGTCTTTAAATAACAGTTGGAGCACCCAAATCAAAATCTTATGTTCAGAACATAGTGTTAAGAATTTATTATTGGTTTGGAGCATCTAGTACATTTAGGTGGTGCTTCTGTAACTGATGCTCATGTTTCACTTTATTTAGTACAATGTTAAACTCCGTTTCAAACACAGTTTCACACAATACAAATTATAAACCACATGTTTTCTGATCTTTTGTAATTGCTATGTGTTGGATAGTTACATTGTATTATTCAGTGGTATACCAAAGGTCACATTTTACTTGATGTTTCTGTAATTCCACTTAAGTAAGTCAACAGTGATAATGCAAAACCTTAACATATTCAAACATATGATGGGTTTTAATGAATAATGTTAGCCTTATTGAGATAATAGTGAATTCCATACAAGGAACTAATAATATGTATGTTATTTTCAACAAACCGAAACAGAACAGGAGTTCTGCCGCTTACCCAAGAAGGAAATTATAAACTTGCTGTGTTTCTGTACTCTATTTAAAGATTGCTATTGATGACAAAATAAATGAAAGAAGATATTTCAAAAGTAATGCTGTAGAGCTCTTCATGGTGTCAATAAATGCAATACTGTTGTGGTTCTGTTTGCCGAGCTGGAAGTTTTTGTTGCAAACGTTTCGTCCCCTGGCTAGGTGACATCATCAGTGCTTGGGAGCCTCCTGCGAAGCGCTTCTTTGATGTTTCCTCCGGTGTTTATAGTGGTCTGTCCCTGCCGCTTCCGGTTGTCAGTTTCAGCTGTCCGCTGTAGTGGTTGGTATATTGGGTCCAGGTCGATGTGTTTGTTGATGGAGTTTGTGGATGAACTCTTTTGTACACTATATTAGTTTTGCTCATGTTGGGTATCGGGTCCTTTGTTCTGGTGAGTTGTTGTCTGAGCGTGGCTGTTGGTTTGTGTGCCGTTATGAGTCCTAGGGGTCTCAGTAGTCTGGCTGTCAGTTCCGAGATGCTCCTGATGTATGGTAGTGTGGCTAGTCATTTTGGTTGTGGTATGTCCTTGTTCCGTGGTCTTTCTCTTAGGCATCTGTTGATGAAAGAAGCGCTTCGCAGGAGGCTCCCAAGCACTGATGTCGCCTAGCCAGGGGACGAAACGTTTGCAACAAAAACTTCCAGCTCGGCGAACAGAACCACAACAACGAGCACCCGAGCTACAAATCTTCGCACAAACTTTGAAATGCAATACTCTTTGCTTGCCTTTTTGGACTGATTTCATGGAATGTTTGATCAGTAACTTTCCCTCATTTTAGAGAATAATTGTTACAATAATGATCATGAGCATTTTTGAAAATATGTTAATTAAGACACTTTTCTGCTTCCCATTGTGCATAGGAAGAGGAGTAGGTCATTTAGCTCCTTGAACCAATTTGTTCATTTCGATCGTGCTGATCTATATTTAAATGTCTGTGCCCTATATTCTTTAGTATAATTGCTGAAATTGTGTTAATCCATGTCCGTTTCGAAACAAGTGAAGATGAGATTCAGAAGACCATATACTGCTCCCATGCTTTGTTTATTCAACATACTATAATAATGGTGCTCTTCCTTGAGATTAGATTAGATTTCCTACAGTGTGGAAACAGGCCCTTCGGCCCCACAAGTCCATACCAACCCTCCGAAGAGCTGAAAAACAAAATGGTTTAACTAAGAATTTCCATCTCACTGAGGAGGCTTCAGACCAATCCATGTCCAACAATCTGCTCTGAAAATTCTACTCCATTTGACAGCTGTAAAAAAAAAAAATTCCACAGTTGAAGAGAGAATCTGCAAACATTCGAAAACCATCAATGACATTACAAAGATAAAGTTAATTTGTCAAACCCTTCAATGTTAATGTATGAATCGATTTTTAAAATAAATCCAGGATCTGAATGCTGATCCGTAGCTTTGCCAGTAACTAATTAGTTTTTCCTTGTGCTATGCCCTATGCTGTGTAATAATTTGCTTTTTTTTCTGCTGAAATCTGTCCATTTGTTTTTAAGATGTTGTTATTTGCAAGCAACCAGACTAATGGGGCCAAGGGGACAACCATATGTTTGTGCAAATTCAGTGGCAGATATAGTTAACAATTCATCCAGCAATGTTTGCTACACTGTCCTGTCAATCTAAGTCTGCATTGGTTGAAGTCCTCTTCTTTGTGAGGCTGTTTTGGATTGTCACTTATTTATAGCTATTTTAATGATTCACTTGATTTGCATGTAGGTATGATAAGAACTAAGCATGGCCTCAGGATTCCAATATCACGCCACAAATACATTGTGTTCTTTGCTGTTTGGTGCTGCTCCTGTTGGAGGTCAGAACTTGAGTTGTTCGGGAAACAGCCTGACATCCGATTCTCTAGAAGATCACAATTTTTGCACCTCCTTCTATCCAGCTGTTTACCACAGATTATATATTACCTGTCCTACTTTGATATTATTCTCAGAGGATGCACAAATCTAGCTGGGCTTAGCACAGGAAATCGAGCAGAGACATGGAAAATAGAAATGATATATCATGTACGCTATTGCTGCAGACTGTAATTACTTTTGCTTTGAAAGTGTGCACACAAAATTTGAGAATCTTGTTGATTTTCAACTCAGGAAAATCTTGTCACAAGAATGCTAAAATGCTTATTAATTAAATAATTCATTAGCTTTAGAAATGTAAAAAGATAGTCAATTGTCATATCTGAATCACAATTGGGAAAGCATAATGTACATACTAAACGGATTAGCATTGCATTCCACCAAAGTTTAAATTTATTTAATTAATTCTGAAGATAAAACACTCGCCATTTCTCATTAAAAAAAATTTAAAAGCTAAGAGTTTTTGATTGTGTAACCTGGCTCTTCTGATGGCAGACATAACTTTTCCTTTGAATTGTCATTATGTTAAAAGAAACTGTACAATCTCTATTTAAACCATTAACCCAGGGCTTGTGAAAGTAAGATCTTGTGCATGACAAGACACAAAGGTGGCAGACACTTTTAGAAATGCACTGAAGCAACACCTCAGATTTTTGCAGGAACCTAACATTCACAGCTTGTCAAAGTCCCAGCTGAGGCCTTTCACATAAGTTTATATACTTCATTTTATTTTTCTGCCTGGAGTCCACTGGTTAATGTCATTAACCATGTTTACGAACAATAACTGCTGTCACCTGAAGGCAATTCACTAATAAAAAGACATGATTTATTCAGGATGAATCCGTAATCATTCTTGTAAAGTAGCCAAGATGAGCCTTTTTGAAATAAGAGGCTTATGGTGTGGTTTGATCTGCGTTATTTGATAAATAAGTGTTTCCACGATGATGTAAAAAGAAATCTTTATTGTATGTTGAAAGAATGAAGTGCTTCAATATTCAGAGAAATGAAAGTTTATTATTAATGTTACTGCGTGAGAATTGTAGCTTGTCGCACATTTTGATAGCAATACATAGTCTGGACTGATCTGACCTTGCAATAGCATGAAGAGCTCAGTGAAATGAAAAGCATGTACAATCTGAGGACAATTACTGGGGAGGTGGGACATAGTTAGATGGGTTACATTTGAACAGGAGTGGAACCAGCATCCTATGGGAAGGCTTGCTAATGCTGTTGGGGAGGATTTAAAGAGGATTGACATCAGGACAGGATCCTGATGAGTGGTGCTGAGGGGACAGAGACTGAGATGAGCTCGAAGTTAAAATACTAATGAGTCTGGAAGGCCAAGAAAACAGGATAGATACGAAGGAAGAAAAGAGTTTATCAAGGCTAAGTGGAATATATATTAAAGCATAGAGCCTGAGGACACAGACAGGCATGTGGGACCATCATATCATTTCTCCAACTTAGATTTGGCCTTAAAAAAAAAGTCAGGATTAGTAGCAGGTTATAGAGTATTCAAACAACATAGAGAGGGGATAAAAGATGGATGTGGTATATTGGTAAAGGATTCAATTATAGCAGTGAGGAAAGAAGATATGTTGGAAGGACCATCAATTGAGGTCATATATGTAGAAATAAAAAAAACACAAGGACAAGCATGATATAGGGTGTGTACCACAGTGTCAAACAATTACAAAGAGACAGTATCAAACATGTAATCAGATTTCAGGAATAGCTGTAATATTGGATATTTTAACTGCTCATGTATTAACTAAGATAGTTCCTATGTATGCAAGGTAGGGAGGGGGCAAAATCTTGAATTGCAGCTAGAAGAACACTTTTAGCCAGTACACAGTCCAACAAGGGAAGGGGCATTTTTGGACCTAATATTTGGAAATGAGCCCAGATAAGTGGAAGGCACATCAGGAGGGGGGAGCATTTTGGAGATAGTGACCATGACTCAGTTAGTTATGAGATAGGATAAGGATGGGCCAGAAATAAATGTTCTAAATTGGGGCGTGCCTAATTTCATTCAGATAAGGTATGATTTGGTTGAAATGGATTAGGAGCAGCTACCTGTATGTAAAACTGTCAGAACAGTGTGAGGCATTGATGGAGAAAATAGCTAGAGTACAGGATGAATATCTTTCTTTAAAGACAAAGGGTGGGACCAAGAGTGGATGACATAGGTAGACATCAGAATGGAGGTTTGTGAAATACTAAAATAAATTAACATAGAAAAAGAAAAATACTAACAGATTTAGCAGCCTTAAATGTGGATGAATCTCCTGGCCTGGATGAGATGTGTCCCAAGCTGTAGAAAGAGGCAAGGGAGGAAATATCAGGGGCACCTCCCAGTAATTTTCAAATCTCCTTTGGTCATGGATGAGGTGCCAGAGAACTGGAGAACTTCTAACATAATACTGAGGGAGGAAGAGAGAGACTGATGGTCTGTAATTTCTTGATCTGACTGAGGGAATAGTAGCTGCCTGAAAAGGGATGAGTCAGAAACACTCAGCATTTAAGTAGTATTATAACATTCACTTGCTTTGCCCAAACATGTGAGGGTATGGGTCAAGAGTTAGAAAATGGAATTTGTACTGTCAGATCTTTGTCAGCCAGCATTGATATGACAGGCCATGTGGCATCCTTCTGTGCTGTAAATTTCTGAGACTCTGTAGTCAATCTCACCTTTCCCATATCATAGTTAACATTTCAGGTCAAGTGACCCAAAGCATTAACTTTGATTTCTCTCCACAGATGCTGCCAGACCTGAGCCTTTCCAGCAATTTCTGTTTTTGGTTCTGATTTCCAGCATCTGCAGTTTTTTTAAAGTTTTTATTTTCTTTATCATGTATTTGTAAAATTAACTTGATTTATAATGTCTAAGTTGATGTTGCCTGAGCAATGTGCTTTAACATGGTGGGTTGGATGAAGTTATGATCTTACCATTAGCTTGGAAAGGGTGAGATGCTGCTGAAGCATTCTCTGCTGCTGGAATGTAGTTCTTCAAATTCTGGGCAAACTCCACTGTTTTAGTTCACTGCTTCTAGTCTGTTTGAAGTCGAAAGAAAGCTGACACTAATTGCTACATAATATTCAGCTACTACAAGCAGGATCTAATGAAAATGAAAATTAGTTGATATTTCAACGTCCATCTCCTCACTCACCTCCTTCATGCATTTAAATTAACTTGTTTCGGGTACTACCAAGTTATCCATCCTTCTAACTGTAGAGTTGGAGGGAGGATGTATTATTGTCAAAGATGTACTATTTCATTTGACTTTTATGAGATAGTTTAAAATGTGTCATTGTGGATTAGCCACCTGTTATGCATTTCTCATGACTTCCAATTTTACTGAAGTCTGTGGAAGTGAAAGTTGGGAGAGATGTAGAGTGGGTGGTAGATCTTATGTCACTGTCTCTAATCAGCCAAAGTCAAAATGATCTTTGATTTTCTCTCAGATAATATGATTGGATCGAACTGTGTTAATTCATCTCCTGGTTGAAAAGACTTTTAGACTAATGTTGAGGCTATCAAAAATGTGTTTGCAATACTACATATAGACCATAAAAAAAGTTAAATGTGCAACACAAAATGAACAAATAAACAAAAGCATAGTCAATGTTGAAGAAAGAAAAGGGAAGGAAGACCAAAAATGACAGAAGGAATCATTTTTGAAACAGTCACTTATGTTTAGGATTCTTTACAAAATGCCATTATCCTAGCTTTATTACAGTAGTATTGGCCTATGGTTTATTATCAAAATAATGGTATATCCAAATGCTTCATTTAATTCATGCAATATTAAATGTGCTGTTAAACAAAGAAACCCAAAAGCAACTGTCTAAGATCTGATATGGACATTAGCTTCACAACAGTGGCATTTTGCTGACCATTGAAATGCACTACAGAATATGTCATTGCCGCATTTGCAAAGTAAATATCACCCAGACTCATTAAAATGGTAAGACTGAGCCGAAGTGATGCAAGGAGCCTGTCTTGAAGCCTTTTCAGGCCAGTACATATTTAAGTAAACCTGGAGCAGCTGTTATTTTTTTTTCTCTTTTAACAACAAATGAAGTGTTAATTACTGTCAGTACACTTCTCTGGTGCTGGAAGTTAACTATTACAAGGGTAGTTACATTCCCCCTTGACACTCCTGATGAAGGGCTTGAGTCCGAAACTTCGACTCTCTTGCTCCCCAGATGCTGCGTGACATACTGTGCTTTTCCAGCGCCACGCTTTTTGACTTTTACATTCCTTCATGTTTAATAGTCAGTTATTTTGAAAATAAAATTTTTAAAATTAATATTTTGTCAATGTTTTATTCTCACTCTCAATCCAGTTTTGTCTTCCCTCTTTGTTGTTCTTTTTGCATCTTATTTGGTATTGAATTTTCTTTAATTTTCACTTCTTTCTCAGTCCTTGCATTTTTTTTCAAAGATACATCGTTATTTTCACCATTCACTCAAATCCCAGGAATCTGATTTCTCTCACTGTACCATTATCAACTCAGTTTCATTGACATGTTACAGAAAATATCTTCCAAATTAAACCGACAGGGAAGTGCTACTGGTGAATTCTGTACATTACTCTTTTATAGGATATAATGGACCATTGTGCAGTTCTTCATTCTTTCTGCATGTGAAACAACGTATTTAAAAATGACCAGCAAGAAAGCTGCAGGCATTGGTATGTAAGATAATGTCAGGAAAGATTATTCATTTGCATCTGGACGTGGACAGTAAATTTCAGTGGGAGCTATCAGTTGTGGAAAGAATTACTGAGCCTCTGAAGGGCAGTGGTGCTAAGGAAATGTGTCACCATATGATACTAATGTATGAAGTAGAACTGTCACTTAATCTAATTACTTGACATAAATTATGATAAACTTTTCATTTTTCTGACACAATAACCGCATAATGAGTTTTAAATCAAGCTCAAATTTTGGAAATGCACAGTAGATCCATTATCTACCAGAATTAGAAAAGGAAATTAGAACATCAAACACTCATTTCTTCTGAAATGATTATTTATATCTGCCATTTCCAATCCAGTGTATTGTCCACATGGGTCTATCTCCTGTATGATTGGGAAACAAGTAAAGGTTGTGTAATTGCTTATCTGGTGGCCTTTGTTCCTAATGCTAGTGTAATTATTACTCTTTTAGTAGCTTGCTGCATTCATTTCAACTCATCCAATTCGCATCTCCTTCATTTTCTGAAGAAGGGTCACTGGACCTGAATCATTAACTCTTCTTTCTCACTACAAATGCTACCAGATCTGCTGAGCTTTTCCAGCAATTTTTCTTCTTGTTCCTTAATTTTCTTTCTGACTTTGAATTTTCTGCTAGCTAGTTTTTTTTTTAACCTATCTTACACAGCTCATTTCCTACATTTGGACTCAATCTACAAAGTGACTCATGCCACCTTCGGTTTTGAAGCAGAGTGCCTCTAGAAATATTAACTTCCTCTTTTCCAGCATTTAATGTCATATTTTAGATTACATTTTTTTAATCTCAAGGGTATTAAAGGCTGTTCCTACTACATTATATATTGAATAATTACAACTAATTTTTAAAAAATTGAACATTTCAAGTTCCCAAGTCTGCTTTATGGGAATCAGAAAGGCTGCTGCTACTTCAGAATCACAAATGTTTTCATCCTTCCAGTTGACGTGTTGGTAGGCAGTGATCTTTGTGATTAGGATAAAGCTCCCTACTTTCTGTATATTCTCATTTACAGATGTCACCAAACATTCGGTTCCTGTTCTTAACCACTGCCACACATCGACTCGCCACAATCATGTGAGTAACTCATCATCTGATTTTATTCCCCCCCCACCCCCCCACCTTATCCTGCTATCTTAAGAATTGGGGTCCGGCATCTGTGCTAATTTTTGGTATACAGGGAAGAGTGCCAGCTTGGGTGACTTATTTAGTGGTTCAAAAAATCCAAAAGGTAAATAAGTGTCACCATACTGTCTGAACAGTCTTTGTTGTCCATTCCAAATTTCATTTTCAGATCTTAAAATAAGTCTTGTTGCCATGTACAAGGGAAGGAGGAGCAGGCAGGGCAGGGGTTCACTAAGATTAGACGAGGCCACTTGGCCCTTCAAGTCTGTTCTGCCATTCAACAAGAACATGGTTGACCTGCCCTGGGCTTCAGCTCCTCTTTCATGCAATGCCCTCGTAACTGTCATCTCCCTGATATTTCAAAAATCTATCTGCTTCCTCTTTAAATACTTGTAACGATTTAACCTCCACGGCTCTTTGCAGGAGACAATTTACTACCCTCTTGAAGAAAACTTTTTTTTCACACCTCAGTTTTAAATAAGTGTCCCCTTATCCTCGAAACATGTCCCTCGTTCAAGATTTCCTCACAAGTGGAAACAACATCCACCGCTCAGAATCTTGTTTGTCAAAATAAAATCACCACCTCATTCTTTTAAGCTGTAAAAAAAATAAAGATCTAACCTGTTTAGTCATTCTTGATAAGTCAGCCTCTTTATTGCAGGGCTCAGCCTAATGAATCTCTTTTGAACAGTCTCTCCAATGCATGAATAGCCTTTCTTAAATAGACAGACCAAAACTATACACAGTACTGCACATGAGGCCTCACCTATAGAATTATAACAGCATGGTCAGTTTTTGAGGCTTGAAGGCTGAAATAACTCCACAAAGGCCAGTATCCCATCACCAAGTCGCCCTTTATTTACACATGCTCGTACGTGACACTGAGCCAACTAGCTCAGAGCTGGCTGCTAGCGTGAGCAGAACCCCTGAAACCCTTGTTTGTATCTGTCAGCCAGGGCTCCCTGTTGGGGTTGTTACCTGACCCAAATCGGGGAACTCATTCTATACGGTTCACCTGGTTGACCTTATTCAATCACTGCATACACCAAGTGCCGTACTACTAGTATCTGCTTCCTTAAAGCACTTGCAATTGGCACTATTATATTGTCGCTCTTTTTTTTTAAAACAGCTGTTCTTGGTAGAATTAGCTCTTAGGCATCCAATTTGAACATTCATATAGTATAGCTTGAGTAAGGCTGTAATGGGTGATTCTCACTTTGAGACATGAAACTTGACAGTTTTAGATCTTGCTATCTGTCGAGGAGTTGATGTATAATGAGAGAAACATCAGCCTGCATGAACACAAATACTGGTTTAATCCCTGAAGAATAAAAAGGCCTACTGCTAATGCTGTTGTGGAAACTACCCTGGATTATAAAAGCTACTCCAATAACAGAATCCACTCACACTATGACTTCTCTATTTGGTGCTTCATCTTTGACTGCAGAAATCACAAAAATAACTCTCAGAAAGAGTCTATTTACACAAATAAGAGGAGAGGTTCATTTTTTTAAGGAAGGCACAACATTATTGTCCCTGAGTCTCCTATGTTCTTTTATGTGAAGTGAGTAAATAGGCTGTATTTCCTCTGCTTCAAACAGAAGAATTGCAATAAGGCACGTTTCAACATTTGTTAACTTCATTTTCCTTTGTATTTTTAAGCATGGAGGGAATTAGTGGGCAATGATTTTAAAACTCAGAAGTTGGTTTATTGCCATTGACACTCTTCTCCCTCTATCTTTTCCCTTTCTTTCAGATAGAAAGTGGTGCATAATATAATAAGCTCTGGCCATCCCTAGTTGATCCATTGTTTTAGCCTGTTCTTGCCCAATGAATTTATTTCCTCCCACCTTAGCTCTCTCGCATGCTCACTCTCGCTCTCTCGCTCTTGCTCGTTCTCTCCCTCGCGCGCGCACACACACACTCTTCACTTTATTCCTATTCGTGGGCAGCAATAGCTGCATTTATTGCTCGACCCTAGCTACCCTTGAACAGATAGTGGTGAACTGCTGCCTTGAAGTCCTGCAATCCAGGGACACCCACAGTACCATTAGGAAGGAAGTTCCAGATTTTGACCAAGCGATTCCTCCAATATCTTCCACAACTTCAACAAAGCAGGTATTAACTGCATCTCTTTCATTGTGGACGTCCAATCCCTCTGCATCTCCCATTTCCCACAAGACAGACTTCTTTCCTCATAGAGGACTGACCCCTCCCCATTCATTACTCCCGCCCTCCTCCTGTCATGTGTGTGCTGGCTATGTTTGTCTTTTCTTGGGATATGTGTAACATTTGGTCATCCTCTCACTTTGTTCTTGGGTATACTGATAATACTATCCATGCCACTCTCACTCAATTCCAACTAGATAATTTTGTCAGTTTGTTTATAATTTCCAGAGTCCATCTCTAACTCTTCCCTCCCTTGGCTTCTATATCTTTTATGGTTAGGCTGGTAATCAGTAGCTGCAATAGGTTTACTGATTCCCACAGCTATCCTAACTACTCATCCTTACAGATTACTTCTTCAAAGGGCCCTGTTCTGTTTTCTCAGCTTCTCCATCCCATTGCATCAGTTATGATGCCACCTTCCACTGAAATGCTTCCAATGTGTTGTGTTTTATCTTCAACTGACAGTTCTCCTCTACTTGATTCTAAAAGTTCTTGACTGCATTTCTGCTCTCAGTTGTTCCCAGTATCTGAAAAAAATGAAAGATCTCCCTTTTTCTCAACTTCACTCCATCAACCTCCATGTGAAATAATTCAACCTGCGCCATTTTCATCATCTCCACCAGCAAATACAACTTTTTAGACTCCACTTCAATATTCTGAAAGAGCCTTCCTCTCCATAACACCCTGGTTCATTCATTCATTCATCTTCAACACCTCTCCTCCATCCCGAAGCACAGAGATGAGACATCTGCCCTTTTACTTCCTGTCTGTCTGTATAAGGGGTTAAGTCTGACTGCAATAACTTAACAAGACACCGTATAAATAATTCACAGAAAGTGAGATGATGTCATGTGATCTTGCTCATTTGCAGCCTCATGGTACTCCAAAGCTACCGTAACTTTTTTTTTAAGAAACATCTTAATGTTTTTGACAGCACAATACAATCAATATGCCACTCGTTTGACCTCATCCAGAGGCCCAAAAGACTCCAGATGAAATAAGGATTCACTTGTACTACTCTCTATTCAGCATACTGTATTTGGGACTCATGATGTGGTACAGACTAAATGACATGAAATTCAACAATACAGGATCATAGCCAGTGCTCACAGCTTCTCAAGGCATCAGTTACTGATAAAGATTCTGCTCTGTCATTTTCATCTTCTCTAGATACATGTTTTTGTAACTTTTATTTTCCAATTGCTGTCATTTTTACCTTGTCCCATTATTGTTTAGTCATTTAATTGCTCTTGCCCTTACACCCCGTCATAAACATGCTTTTTTTCCCTTTCTTTTCCCCACTGTCCTGCCTTTCTACTGGTTTAATATATGTTATATATCTAACTTTTTACGATTCTAATGAACTATCATTCATCATTCACCTTTCGTTATTTCTCTCTTGATGCACATTGCCTGACCTTATGGATTTCTACCACTTGGTTTTTATTATTCCAGAGTTTTCATTTCTACTTTGCTTGTTGTGCTGCAGTAACGAGAACAGCTACCAATGCCATTGGCTGTGTTCAGACTAATATTGCATAGAAAATGTGATTTTTTTTTTTTGTTTGGAACAGCTTCCTTCGTCACTTCTTCCCCAATCACTTAAAAAAGCAGTTAGGGAAAGTATGATTGAGTTGATATTGCTAACGTAGAGCCGACATCCCATTCAGTTCCATCATGATTTATTCATGTTTTATAATGTAAGGGGAGACTGATGAACGGCGATTGTGAGTTACTTGGCATAACACCCAGCTGGTAAAACCCGAGAGAACCTTCGACTGTGTAACAGAGTTATATGAAAGATCTAACTGGAGAGTTATATAGCAATGTCAGAAAGGAAAGTTGAGATCAGGGGAATTAGATGTAAAGATCTAATTACCAATGAGCAGAGGTTAAATGAGCATTTTGTTAATGTATAAATTGACTGCTGAAGGTCTTGTTGCACTTTCCCTGGCTCTGGGCTAGAAGATTTAGGATTCAAATCCTGTCCCAGCAGTGTGTCATAATATGTCTGATCAAGTTGATGAAAAATTGACAGCTCAATTGTTGGACTGGTAGAACCCTCACAATCATATGTGAGAGTAGGACTTCTCCTTCCATGCTCTTGTGTCATAAGGTTCACTTGATTTGAACAAGACATCTGACTCTTGACGTGTTTTTGGGCACTGGGGCAAACACATACATCAATTTATCCATCTTGTGCATAACTTTTTACACATGATCTGTTTTGCCATTGCTGTGCCTACTAACATATCCTACTTTATCTGAATTTTTTAAAGCTGGGTTTTCTAATTCCACCCAGCCTTTTGATTTGGTGCCAGTCGCAAATTTTGCATGGCATGCCTGAATCTGATCAGTTTATGTGAAGTGTAGAGTTGTGGTGTCTGTACTGAGCCAAACAGTACCCTGTTCAGGAGTTCCCATCTCATATCCTTCAGTCAGTGTTTTAATGATTCCAGGATTTACACAAAATTCTCACAGCATTTAGTTCAAATCATGCTGTCATTGCAAAATTTTATCAAAAGCAACTGCAAAGTTTCAGCTCAGCTATATATAATTTGTGGAAAAGGGATGGAAGAAAAAGCAAAGGAGAAAAGCAAGAAAATGAGGAAGTGAAAAGGTGAACAAGAAAAGGAAAAGCGGATTAGAAAGCAAAGAAACATTAATCCTAACTGACTATTTCTTACAGTCTAACGAGGTAACGCAGATACAGAGGAACCTTGATTATCCGGCATTTGATTATCCAAATATCAGATTATCCAGCAAGGTTGCAAGGTCCCGAGGCTTGGCTAAACTGTTTTCTGGCATTCGATTATCCGGAATTTGATTAACCGAATAAAGTACTTCCCACCCGAGTCCTTTGGATAATAGAGGTTCCTTTGTAATTGTTTTATTTTATTCCCTTATGGGACATGGGCTTTGTTGGCTAGGCCAGGATTTATTGCCTGTTCCTAGTAGTCCTTATGAAGATGGTGCTGAACTACTTTCCTGAACCACTGCAGTTGAAGTGTTGTAGGTTGACCCACAATGCCGTTACGGAGAGAATTATAGTATTTTGACCCATTGACACTGAAGGAATGGCAATATATTTCCAAGTCAGGAATGTGAGTGGCTTGGAGGGGATCTTGCACATGGTGGTGTTCCCATATATCTGTTGTCTGTGTTATGACATGGAGTAAACCCTCCTCTTAAGTTAAACCAGCAACACAGAAAAGATTTATCGTGTGCAGTAATCTGTGAAAATTTGAGAGGCCAATAACTATTTAAAGTAAAAATTAACAACTTTATTCTCTGTTATACTTTAAGAAATAATTAACTAACAATTATTTACAACTCCTTCCTCTAAACTATCTTTTATCTACCTTTCTATAATACTCCTCCAATAAACCTACCCCCCCCCGATTAAGATTTACCCAAAATTCAAGTTTTCAAAAACCAGCTGTCAGATCTCCTATTTGGATCTTCCTGTGTCCTCTTTTCTCCTTCGGGATTATGCTTCACTGATCACAGATCAATAAAGATATCTTTTAAGCGAGCTGTTTTGTTGGGCAGTCTCTACATGCTGGTGGTGTGGCATTTCTCCTTCCAACTGTTCAATTTTCCCTGGTCATACACCCCCAAAGTATTGGATTGTGTCATTGGTTTTTAAGATTGTCAATATACTCAATTCAAACTTGATTAGAATTTGGTATTATTGGGTATAATTTAAACTCGTCAAATTCAAATTTGTTTTTGTGTCCGGGCAACCAGCTAATCGCGTTGTTTGACCAAAAGTTGCATCATATTTTTTTTCAGAACACTTGGTTCTATCAGGTCATTCTATTGGTAATAACTTTCTTAATGGTACAGTACACCTACAACTTCGTAACATCTGTGTCCTTCTAGATGGAAGTGGTCAAGTATTTGCAGTGATCACTACAGAATACTAAGAGGCCTGGATAAAGTGGACATGGAGAAGATGCTTCCACTAGTAGGAGAGACTAGAACCTAAGGGCATCATCTGAGTGAGGGCACAATGTTTTAGAACACATGAGGAGGAATTTCTTCAGCCAGAGGGTGGTTAATCTGGGGAATTTGTTGTTGCATAGGGCTGTGGAGGCAAAATTATTGAGTGTATTTAAGGCAAAGATCGATAGAGTCTTGATTGGTAAGGGGAGTTATGGTTATTACTTGCCATTTTTCACCCCAAAGTTGGGTATCGTCCAGGTCTTGCTGCATGCAGGGTGGACTGCTTCAGTACCTAAGGAGTTGTGAATGGTGCTGAACTATACCTAATCATGTTTTTAATCCATGAGTATGTGATCTGCAAGCTGAATCCTTGAATTTGTCCAATGATCATAGCTTTGGCTGTAGTATGCCATGACCATGTCATCTTGTGGATGCGCACAGTACTTTCCTGCTGGCTGGAACAGTAAAACAAAATCCGTTCTTGAAAATCCTTTTCCTGGTGGTGAGAAAGGAAACAATCCTTTAGCTAAAGAAACCAATTTCATGTAGAATATCACAAAGATGGTTGATATGGAGAAAAGGAAATAAATTGTGGTGGTGAATTGCCAGATAGGGCCAGTTTTCTGCTGTTGAGATTAACATTATTCTGCATCTGTCAATGCTGCATTTGATCCACAGCTGCTTCCTGCTGACACTGATGGGAACTGCTCACTGTTCTTTTCTAGCCTTTCGTCATCTTAATGACCATTAAGAACTACATTCAATTTATTAAAATTTTCAGTGAACCAAGAAAAATCAATTCCCCAGAAAAATCAGAACTATTTTATCGAAATCTTCTTGAGAAATGCATCAATAACGTGAACTGAACGAGTGGAATTGCTTTAGTAATTGCTTGAGTCTTTGGCTATACGGCAAACTGATTTATCTCTGTGTAGCTCTTGAAAGTGCAGCATGGATTGATTTGCTGACAAATGCAGTGCTAAGGGTTAAAGAGGTCACATATAATCTGTCGATCAGAGGCACACCTTTTATTCTTTGCCAGCTGTGGTTTATTATTCAGTCTTCAGGGATATGTACAGTACTGCAGTTGACTGTTATTGAGAGCAAGTTAAAATGAAAATTAGGATTTCCTGCTTTTGAAGAATTCTTCCACTTGATTTCACCTGTTCAGCACAGATGCTGTAAAGAAGGAAAGGCTTTTCCAAGGTGAATAATGATACTGCATTCACCCCATGAGAATTACACCATTGCCGGAAGACATGGCAGCTTGCCAACTAATCCAAACAAATGTCAATTGGCTTTTACTGTCTTAGCTGGCCCTGCATCTCCACAATGAAAGCCAGCCTCCTACCTTTTAAATCTGCTGCCTCTTTTGCCTACATGATGTTCAACCTTCAAGTAAGGACATTGTCACCTGCAATCAACAATACAAAATGTCAAACCCTTCTCTTTTGAATGGTAATCATGGCAGGCAACTGATTTCAAATTTAAGATTAGAAATGACTGTTCTGATATTGGTGGATAGCTGTTTTAAAATATTTACCCGCTATTCTTCTGTCCCCTATTGTAGCAGCATTGTTTGCATCGTTTCAGTTAAGTGGATTGCTACAAATCATAAAATGAGAGGGGACCATCAAAAAATTCATTCATATGTTATTGACTATTATTATCAGTAGTCATACATAACCCATGGTTAGCAAGTTTTGAGAAGATTTGTAGCTCTGTTTGAGGTTCTGGATGTAGGTTTGCTTGTTGAGCTGGATAATTCGTTTTCAGACATTTCGTCACTGTACTAGATAACATCATCGGTGAGCCTCCGGATGAAGCACTGGTGGCATGGCCCGCTTTCTATTGGTGTTTAGGTTTCCTTAGGTTGGTGATGTCATTGCCTGTGGTGATGCAATTTCCTGTGGTGACATCATTTTCTGTTCTTTTTCTCAGGAGAGGGTAAATTGGATCCAAGTCAATGTGTTTGTTGATAGAGTTCTGTTTGGAATGCCATGCTTCTAGCAATTCTCGTGCGTGTCTCTGTTTGGCTTGTCTTAGGATGGATGTGTTGTCCCAGTCAAAGTGGTGTCCTTCTTCATCCGTATGTAAGGATACTAGTGGGAGAGGGTCATGTCTTTTTGTGTCCAGTTGTTCATGTATCTTGGTGGCTAGTTTTCTGCCTGTTTGTCCAATGTAGTGTTTGTTAAAGTTCTTGCAAGGTATTTTGTAAATGACATTAGTTTTGTTTGTTGTCTGTACAGGGTCTTTCCAAGTTCATTAGCTGCTGTTTTAGTGTGTTGGTAGGTTTGTGGGCTACCATGATGCCAAGAGGTCTGAGTAGTCTGGCAGTCATTTTCAAGATGTTTTTGATGTAGGGGTGAGTCTCTCGGGTTTCTGGACGTGTTTTGTCTGCTTATTGGGGTTTGTTGCTGAGAAATCAGCGGACTGTGTTCATTGGGTACCCATTCTTTTTGAATATGCTGTATAGGTGATTTTCCTCTTGCTCTGCATAGTTTCTCTGTGCTGTAGTATGTGATGACTCATTAAAATAATGTTCTAATACAGCTTCGTTTGTGGGTGTTGGGATGATTGCTTCTGTAGCTCAGTATTTGGTCAGTATGTGTTGTTTTCCTGCAGATGCTGGTTGGAAGTTCCCCAATAGCTGTTCGCTCTACTGTGACATCCAGAATGGCAGTTTATTGTGGTTGTAACATTGGACAAACCGGTAGAAAACTAACTACCAGGATACATGAACATCAACTAGCCACATAAAGACATGACCCACTCTCACTAGTACCCTTACATACAGATGAGGAAGGACACCCCTTCAACTGCGACAACACATCCATCCTAGGACATGCCAAATAGAGACACTCATGAGAATTGCTAGAAGCATGGCATTCCAACCGGAACTCTATCAACAAACGCATTGACTTGGATCCCATTTACCACACCCTGAGAAAAAGAACGGAAAATGACATCAGCACAGGAAATGATGTCACCACAGAAAGTAACTTCACCAACCCAAAGAAAACTGAACACATAAATAGAAAGCGGGCCATGCCACCAGTGCTTCATCCAGAGGCTCACCAGTGATGTTACCTAGTATGGTGATGAAACATGAAATTACAACACATCTGGATAGCAGTAACAGGATAGGTCAGAGTCAGCATGGATTTATGAAGGGGAAATCATGCTTGACTAATC
>NC_057731.1:25337077-25340300 GCF_004010195.1 Chiloscyllium plagiosum | reverse complement strand
CTCTGGAGGCAGGAAACATGTTTCCGCTGATGGATGAGTCCCGAACCAGAGGACACAGCTTAAAAATAAGAGGTAGGCCATTTAGGACAGAGATGAGGAGAAACTTCTTCACCCAGAGAGTGTGTGGAATGCTCTGCCCCAGAAGGCAGTGGAGGCCCAGTCTTTGGATTCGTTTAAGAAAGTGTTGGATAGAGCTCTCAAGGATAGTGGAATCAAGGGTTATGAAGATAAGGCAGGAACAGGATGCTGATTGAGGATGATCAGCCATGATCATAATGAATGGTGGTGCAGGCTCGAAGGGCAGAATGGCCTACTGCTGCATCTATTGTCTATTGAAATGTCTGAAAATGAACTTTCCAGCTCAGTGAGCGAACTTACATTCAATAAGCTATGGTGTTTAATTTTTTTTTTCTCTTGGCTGGTGTCAGGGATATGTGCAGCAATGTCCAACATCTATAACACCAGATTCAACCAAGGCAAGAATGCTGCTGCTTACCTTCTACAGGGCAGTGAGACATTCATTTGAGAGTACCTGTGATTTTCTGGTACCTCACTCAGGCATCCATTCCTAATATAAGTGTAGACAACAAGTACTTGAAGGTGATTATTATCAATGTGAGCTCACTTCAATCCCATCCAAAACTCTCATGTGTGCGCCTTCACTGGGTGTAATCAGATGTAGCCAATTGGTTTTGTCCTGTGACTAGTTTTAGATATTCGCTACCAAGATGGCTATCTTGAGGGAGCTCAGAACTGACCACAGATTAGTGTGGGATTTTGCCTAGTTACAGAGCATAGCATCACAGTAATACTTGACTTTTGAGGTTTCAGTACATGTGAGTTAGAGTTCAGTGAGAACTCTCTTAGATATCCCTTTTATTGTGGAACTGGAGGAGATTCTGGGGTGGAGAGGTGGGTGTTGACAAGCTTATTGAGGAATTTGGAAGAAGCAAAAGGAAGAGAATTTTAAAAGCCAAGACATTGCTTGACCTTGAGCCGAAGTCGTCAGCAAACATTGAGTCCCCTTCATCCGTCTCACCACAATGTGAGTAAAATGGGCAGCAGAGTTTTGGATGAGCTTCTTTATGGAGGATAAAATGTGGGAGGCTGCCCAGCAGTGTAGTGGAAATGTTACGCGTGACAAAGGTATGAATGAGGATTTCAGCAGCAGATGAGCTGTCCTGAGAGTGAATGTGAACAATGCTACAATGGGGAAATAGGCTGCTACACTGCAAATATAAGGTCAGAAGCTCATCTATAAATCAAATGTGACACTAATGTTGAAAACTGATTTAATCTTAGATTTTTGCTGGGGGGAGGGGGTGGCGTAGGTATCTAAGGAATGGAGTTTGGAACAGAGATTGAAAACATTAGCTTCAGTCTTCCCAATAATGTAAAAATAAAGAAGTACTGAAAAGCCACGTAGCATCTAAGCTCTGCTTTGTAATGCTGATAACTAACTTTTTGGGATCTATGCTGTTCTACTGTAAAACTAGGACTTGAACTTTTTCTCACTTCAGGAGACATACTTGTGCACTGCCATAGTGCCATCCTTACCCGTCCTGGACTACATGTGATTCCATACCCACAGCAATGTGATTGACTGACTCAGAACTGCCCTCTGGGCAATTAGAAATAGACACTCAATACTAGCCAGAGACACCCTCATCCCATGAATTTTTTTAAAAAATTGTACACCAAGCACAGGTGTGACTTAACATGCCAGTTTTATCTTTTTGTTTGCTGTTCACTGTACAAACTACTCTGGACTGGGTGGAGAGTTTGGGAGCACAGGCAGGTTTGGTAGAAGGCCCATCTCAGCTCACCATTTCTGTGCAATGTTTGACGTCTGGCTAAACTTCACCCTCTCTCACCTTCTCCCCACTCCCATCCACTGTCAATGCCACCTCCATATCCCCATATATCTTCCATGCTGTCACTTAAAGTGAAGTCATAAATTGTAGGAAATTTGGCAGGCAAATTGCACTCAATTTCCCACAAGCTGCAAAATGAAGTGTTATTTAGATTTTCTTTGTTAAGAATGGCCAGGAATCCAAGAGTGTTCCCATATACTTTTATCAAACTAGTGCACCTGACTGGGTACCTAGGCCTATGTTTAATGTCTTGTCTAAAATGATTCAACAGTGTAACACACTCAGTATTGCACTTCAGACATCATTTTTTGTTCTCAAATCTCAACTTGGATTTCAATACACCATCCTCTGAGTTGGGCAGTTATGGATCAGACCACAGCTGATATTGGCCCAATATTTGCAAGCTCCAAGTGTTTCACATTTTTCTGAACATTTGCGTTCATGTACAATAGAATTCACTCAATATAACTATCCTGAGAAACTCAATTAAATTGAATTAGTACATGTTAAGTGGAGCTTTGAGATATTTGGGGAGTCCCCTAGCAAGTCGAATAGTATGGCGCTGGAAAAGCACAACAGGTCAGGCAGCATCCAAGGAGCAGGAGAAATGTTTCAGGCATAAGTCCTTCATCAGAAATGTGCCCCAAATTCCTGATGAAGGGCTTAAGCCTGAAACTGATTAGATTAGATTCCTTACAGTATGGAAAAACAGGCCATTTGGGCCTACAAGTCCACACTGACCCTCCGAAGAATAACCCACCCAGATTGATTCCCCTCTGACTAATGCACCTAACACTATGGGCAACTTAGCATGGAAATGTGTTGCTGGAAAAGCGCAGCAGGTCAGGCAGCATCCAGGGAACAGGAGAATCGACGTTTCGGGCATAAGCCCTTCTTCAGGAATGAGGAAAGTTTGTCCAGCAGGCTAAGATAAAAGGTAGGGAGGAGGGACTTGGGGGAGGTGCGTCGGAAATGTGATAGGTGGAAAGAGGTCAAGGTGAGGGTGATAGGTCAGACTGGGGTGGGGGCGGAGAGGTCGGGAAGAAGATCGCAGGTTAGGAAGGCAGTGCTGAGTTCGATGGATTTGACTGAGACAAGGTGGGGGGAGGGAGAATGAGGAAACTGGTGAAATCCGAGTTCATCCCTTGTGGTTGGAGGGTTCCTAGCCGGAAGATGAGGCGTTCTTCCTCCAACCATCGTTTTGTTGTGGTCTGGCGATGGAGGAATCCAAAGACCTGCATATCCTTGGTGGAGTAGGAGGGGGAATTGAAATGTTGAGCTACAGGGTGGTTGGGTTGGTTGGTCCGGGTGTCCCAGAGGTGTTCTCTGAAACGCTCCGCAAATAGGCG